>NW_011488449.1:14629-16664 GCF_000754665.1 Bison bison bison
GCCTTTCATGCTTAAGAATCTCTTTTTCCCCTATGATTTAACAGGTCTAGAGTTCAAGGTACAGAAACCTGTTGCCTTCATACTTTTGAAGACATTTCATCTTTGCCAACTAGTATCCCCTATTGGGAAAAAAAGGTTGATTTCTCTTTTATTTTATAGCTATCCTCCCCTCCTTTTTTATAGGAAGTTATATTTTAGGTTCAGAAACATCTCTAGCATGTGTCTAAATGCAGTTCTTATTTTGTTACTTCTTCCGTATTCAGAACCTGTATCCTTGAACTTTTATATTGGTATTAGAACAAATAAACTCATGGAAACATGAAAATGTCTCAATAATGCCAATGCTAGAGTGTTAGGGAAAGGATCGATCAGGAAAGTAGATGGATAAGATTTAAATTCAGTTAATTTTAATTATTTATTATAATTGTAAAGAAAATGCAGTTATTTTTTTAAGTTTCTTTTTAGCCAGTGATACCTAGTCTTTCACCAGGGCTTCCCTGGTGGCTCAGACAGTAAATAATCTGCCTGCGATGTGGGAGACCTGGGTCCAATCCCTGAGTTGGGAAGATTCCCTGAAGAAGGAACTGGCAACCCACTCCAGTATTCTTGCCTGGAAAATTCCATGGACAGTCCACAGGTCACAAAGAGTTGGATATGACTGAGCGACTAACAAACACACCTAGTCTCTCAAGGGTAAGATTTTCACTCCTCTCAGAATGGGAGTTTCCAAAAGCAATGATCTTTTTTTTTGCAGTTTATTTAATTGCCTAGAGATTTAATTGAGAAAATTATCTGACAGAACCTGCAATGCCTTGGTTTCTCATAGGAATGGGCAAATCTGCAAATGAGTCAACTTGTGCAAAAGAATTAATGGACATTTGAAGACTTCTGTAATAACACTTTTAATTCAGTCCAGCTATCTTTACCAAAGCAATTTGAGACAATTTCAGAAATTTTATCCAAATAAATGAAGGTTCAACTGGTTATCATTTGTGTGATAAATCCCATCACCAGGATGGCACCCATTTCTACTTGCTTCTTAACAAGTATATTTCACTTTATTAATATTCACCCATTCATGTATCATATTCTGGGGAGAATGAAACAAATCCTTTCCTCACCATTTTGTAGAAAATTGGATTCAAATCCAAAGGAAAATAAATGATAATCTGGTTTTCATTCATTTTCTATTTTCTCAGATGTTTCTTGAGCTCATACTAAATCCAGGCACTACCATAGTTACTGATGATGCAAAGATGAGCAAAGGGTTTTTTAGTGTATTAAGACAGGCATATAAAGAAATTACCACAATACAATGTCTACAGAGTTAGAGAGTATTTCCAAATTAAACAGAACTTTCCCTTGTATCAAAATCTGTGCTATGGGGACTTCCCTGGTGGTCCAGTGGTTAAGACTTAATGCTCCCAATGCAGAGGACCCGGGTTCAATCCCTGATCCAGGAACTAGATTCCACATGCCACAACTAAGTTCATATATCACATCTGAAGACCCCTCATGCCACAACTAAGATCCAGCACAGCTTAATAAATAAATAGATAAATATTTTAGAAAATCTACAGTATCCCAGTCTATTAGTCTCTCTCTTTGCATCCACCCTTTCTATTTGTCACCATGTTTTTCCTCCCAATGATTTTCCACAATGATACTTCTGAGGCTCAAGTCTAATCATGTTCTTGCCTGATAGAAACACTCAAATCACCCTCTCAACCCCAGGAAAAAGGTATGTGAGATTACACATAAGGCCAAGTCTCATTATTTGTTCAATTGTATCCCTTTAGTGTCTCCACTTCATTCAACACTTAAACCATACCCCAAACCTACCAATTCCCTACAAACCCCAAACATTAGATTTCTGTGGTCTTCAGTTCAGTTCATTTCAGTTGCTCAGTCATGTCCGACTCTTTGTGACCCCATGAATTGCAGCACGCCAGGCCTCCCTGTCCATCACTAACTCCCGGATTCACTCAAACTCATGTCCATCGAGTCGGTGATGCCCATCCAGCCATCCATCCTC
>NW_011488449.1:19060-20465 GCF_000754665.1 Bison bison bison
AGAGAACATGGGCCTTCCCTGGTGGTTCAGTGGTTAAGACTCTGCGCTCCCAATGCAGGAGGCGCAGATTTGATCCCTAGTTTAGGGATCCCATATGCCTCATGGCGTGGCCCAAAATATAACAACAAAACAGAATGTATTTTTTTTTTTTTACTAAAACAACACAATAAAGGGCTCCACATTGCGTCTTCCATCTTTTATTAAAACCCTTCAAGGAATAAAGTGGGAATGGATTTCCTTTACTTTGCCATATGTTCATATTGATTTGATTAAGCCCTGAGAGATTCTAGCAAAAATCTAATTTGTAGGGCTTTAATCACATTGTGGTGGAAAACGCACTATGCAGGATTTGAGTATTAACTGCCAGCTTATTAGCTGTGAGATCTTAGGCAAGTCACTTCATCTCTTTGAATGGCACTGTAAAGTGAGGGTGAGGTGACACGCCCACTCTCTTTCACAGGGTTATTTTGAGATGCAAATCCATGTGAATACACTGTTTAAAATGTGCAAATGTAAGCTATTCTCTATTCTTAGTTGCTCTATTAGGCAGTATTTCTTCATACTTCACCAAAGGTTTCATATAACTCTGCCTGGATCCTGACTGTTTTGACTTGCTAGGACACAGATGTAGATGTATGCTGCTTTTGATTTGTAATCAATTCATGCACAGAATAAACATGATAATCATCACCTTGCTTTGCTCTATAATCAGACATTTTAGTTCCATCCTGTTAGAGAAATAAAAATTCCCTATTCTCTCAAATTGTCTACTGATGAGTAAACTGCTTGCTACCCCCCTCCCCCAAATGCTATGGTCTTTAAAAAATGAATATACTGAGCATAGTGTTTATTATTAATACAAGAGGCATTAATAACAGCCTGTCAAATAAAGGCTGTCTGTTATATGTCAAGTGGTCCTAGAGTACTATGCCTTGCAGTTCAGAAAATAAAGCTAACCTAAAAAGCAGGTGGTGAATCGTAATTCAAGGAAAGATATTGGTTGTAACAGGTTGTTCTTAGAGCTAAGGAAAGTCTTTATCATCTGTCTGAGCATAAGGTGTTCTGGTATTTGGGAAATGGGTAAATAAAGAGTTACTATGTAAGTTGTAGAGGGCTGGCCAATTACAAAAATAGAATATAGGATGTGAGCTAGCATTAAAACTGTATAGAGGCAGCACTGGGTGGAGGAAGACTGGTTTCAAATGTGATCTAGAGAGGTTCAATTCCTAGTTCTCTGCCTTCCTGCATATGGTGTGCGTGTGTGTATGTCAGTTGCTCAATCATGTCTGACTCTGTGACCCCACGGACTGTATCTCTCCAGGCTCCTCTGTCCATGCAATTCTCCAGGCAAGAATACTGGACTGGATAGCCATTCCCTTCTCCATGGGATCTTCCCAACTCAGGG
>NW_011488450.1:0-875 GCF_000754665.1 Bison bison bison
GCCACCTGGGAAGTTCAGTGCAACACACTAATCTTACCACACTTATTAGTTTGAATTCTACTGCAAGAGACGGCTATATCTTATTTCCTATTCATTTATTTAAACATTTTTATGTTAGTATTGACATATATTCTCATTTTGGAGAAGGAAATGGCAACCCACTCCAGTATTCTTGCCTAGAGAATCCTGTGGACAGCAGAGCCTGCCATGTTACAGTCCATGGGGTCACAAAGAGCTGGACACGACTGAGTGACTGAGCTGAACTTAACTGAATAGTTCAATCCATTCCTTATTTTCTGCCCCTGACTTATATCCATGTTTTCAGTAAATGTCTACTGAGTACCCACTATGAGTTGGCTGGCTGTGCTATGTGTACGCTTTTGACTAACATCTTGACTCCTCCAATGCATTCTATACATGGCTATTGGATCAATATTAGTTTCAAAATCAGCTTCAAAAACTTGCCTTGACACCCCATTGCCTACTGATATAATTCCAACACTTTCTCTTGGCACTGACATTTAGATCTTTCTACAATATGTTTCTCTCCAGCTTTAGCTTCCACATTTTCCTTACTAGACTGTAAGCTCCTTGGTTGCAGTTCAGTTTGTTCCAGTGAACATTAATTGAGTAGTTACTGTGACGAGTACCTGTGCTAGGCATGATAACATGGTGAATAAGACAGGAAGAATTCTTGTTATAGTGAAGGACCCTGATGCAAGAAAAAAATACTTTCAATATAATGTGGGTAAGTCCAATAACGAGACTGAGCAGAGGGTACTCAGAAAGCACAGGATGTGACCGTAACTCAGTCTTGGGGTTGAGGGATGAACAATGCAGACCCCATCCCTTAGTCAACTTATATTTCTCATGGC
>NW_011488450.1:1307-1944 GCF_000754665.1 Bison bison bison
TTGGTATTTCCATTTGGATGTCACACAAGCAACTGAAAGGCAACCTGTCCCAAACAGAATACATTATCTTTTCTACCCTATTGGTCTGTTCCTGTGCCAGTGTCTCTTGTACCAGTGAAGAGCATCACCATCCACTCAGTTGCTCAAGCCAGATACATAGGATTCATCTTACACTCACTCCATACCCCTTATTCAACCACTTCCCAGCTTTTATCTATTCTGCCATCTAAATATTTCTTTCCATATCCTTTGTCACAAGCCATTGTCACTCTTTTTCTAGAATATTGCAAGAGCTTCCTATCTGATCTCCCCATCTCTCGTCTTGTTTCCTTTCAAATCCTGCTCTAATCTACAGGAAGAGTGATCTTAAAGTGAAAAAAACGATGTGGTCAGATCCATCCTTAAAACACTTCAACAAATTGTAGTTGCTTTCATGGTGAAGTTCAAAATCTGACAATGACTTATGATGCTTCCCAGGTTCAGTCCCCTTCCCCAGCACTCCCCCATCACTCTCTTCCCCTTCAGGTGTTAGACTTCGTTCGGTTCACACTGAACGATATATCACATTACGGCCTTTACTCATTCTGTCTCCTATGTCTGGAATACTTTTTTCCTCCTACATTTTGTGGCTGGTTCT
>NW_011488450.1:2044-3078 GCF_000754665.1 Bison bison bison
CACCTCCCAACAGCCCCACCTCCTAATACCATCACCTTGGCCATTCTATATATGAATTTTGGAGGGATACAAACATTCAGACCACAGTTAATAAGATGATCCAGTTAATTCTCCTGATTCTTGTTTCATACTCACTTGGCAAACTCTTGGTAATATTTAAAAGTTTACATTACTATATTTTTCTTAATCAGAGAAACCAATAAATTTTTTACAACTTCTGGAATTTTTTTTATTTGGCTGCACCACTTTTAGTTGCAGCTGTGGGATCTTTGTTCATTTTGACTTGAGAGATCTGTAGTTGCAACCTGTGGGATCTAGTTCCCTGACCAAGGATGGAACCCAGGCCCCACTGCACTGGTCCAGTATTAGCCACTGGACCACTGGGCAAGTCCTTGGAATATTTTTTACAACAACAACAAAAATTTCACACCCTGGCATTCTTGTTTTATGCATTGTTGTTGTTCAGTCACTAAGTTGTGTCTGACTCTGTGACCCTATGAATTGCAGCAAGAATGCTGCAGAGGGGTGCTATTTCCTACTCCAGGGGATCTTCCTGACCCAGGGATTGAACCTGCATCTCTTCTGTCTCCTGTGTTGGTAGGTGGATTCTTTACCACTGTGCCAACTGTACATCTTTGCACATTTTGCTAGATCTGTCAGGAATAACCTTCCCTTCTCTCTGGATATAATTTCTATATACTCTTTAAGATGTAGATCTAGAGACAGTTACTCTGGAAAGCCTTCCCTGACACTGTCATTCACCTAGGCTGTTCCACACTCTTACTTTCTTTACATTGACTGTTAACTTCTATCATAGCACATGCCATATCCATCTCTCTCTGTTCACATTACCCTTCCTCCTAATAAACAAAACAAAACTGGGAACTCTTCAAAGATAGGTACCATGTTCATCTTGCTTATAATTGTATATCCAGGGCATAGCAAAATGCCCAGTATGTGCCAAATGCTCAAAACGTCTAATGAATGAATGTTCTAGGGTGTTGGTGCTCTGGGCAAGGGATGAGAAGTTTCTA
>NW_011488450.1:4797-7648 GCF_000754665.1 Bison bison bison
GTTCTCCAGGTTGTTCCTTAAATAAGTCTTGGCTGAGAAACCTGGCAGGAAACTTCAGTCAAATCTCTTTTTCCATCTCTCTCAGGGAGATTTCCAGCATGGACCATCTAGTCAGGGTAAATGGGCGCCGATGTATGTGACGGTGGACACAAATTTCATTTCCTCTTACCCATTCAAATAATGCCTCCTCCTCAATATTCAACCCTCATCTACCTTGACTGTTTTAATTTTCCACAATCCTTTATGATTTCTCACTTTTGTACATCAGTAATATACCAGAGATTAGGTATTTATGGCATCTCTTGAACTACAGGATTTATTGCAGTGGAATGTATTTTAATGTAGGGAGGATTGTGAGGTGACTGTAGTCACACAGGAGGGAGGTGACCAGAATTCAAAATAAAGATTTGATTCTGGAAAAGGAGAGGGAGAAATGGCTTCAAAGGGCATTTTCTGGAAATCTTGGTTCCATATTTTATGCAGCTTATTTTTTTTATACTATCATAGTTTACAAATAAGATTACCTTAATTGAAAAAGAGTTGCTATTCAGACTATTGATGGGGAAATCTGGATACACATTAAATCCTGCTGTAGCAGATGATGTTAGGTATCCTGCTGTTTTAGACACCAGCAGTGGTGAGTCCAGCTTGATAGAGGCTTCCTTAACTGCAGTTTGGCCATCTTTGTATTTGTCTCTCTACAGAGATGGTGTTTTAATTGTATGTATTGTAATAAGAATGGCACTGAAGCAAGCAAAATATATCTGGGCGTTCCTGGGTTTGTGCTTTAGAGTCTAGGCCTTCATTATTCATTTATTAATGTGCTAAAGAAGGGAGACTTTCCCATTAATAGAAGATAATGGCCAAAGAAGGTTGTGACACTGGACAATTGGGCCTTTAATGGAGATGTGAAAACATCAAATAAACTTCTTTCATGTGTCAGATATGAATTAATTTTCAAATACAGGCTGTCTGCCTCTACTCACAGGTACTGAAATATAGCATTTCTTAGAGGCCATTTTAAGCCTTAATTGCATTTCAACACTCCGGATGAAATCGCTTAACCTGAACTGTATTTGTAGACAATCTGCAAACACATTTCCTCCCAGGAAAAAAAAAATGTAAGAAAAATATGTGTAAAGGTTTTTTTTTTTTTTTTTAATGTATTAAGGACCAGTGACTGAAAGCAAGACTCATAATCTGGAAGATAAATCTCAAGAGCCGGAAAGAAAATAAAATTAAATCTTAAATAGCTCAATTATTGAACTTAGAAGTTCCTATTTCAGAAAGATTCATTTAGCTACCAAATGCTAATAATTATATATCTGCCTGTTCATAGTTCTGTGCCTACCTGTGACCAGTCATCATTCATACAGAGACATAAGTCAGATTCTAGCTCTGCTCTTTTGGCTGTCTGAAGTGAATTACTGGCAAAGTGCAAATGCAGAGACTGCTAGTGACTGGAAGAAGTGACTGGAAGAAGTGGAAGAAGTGAATGGGGGATAACAAGTCAGGCAAGGCCAGGATAATCATAAAAAAGTAGAAGAGAAACATGGCAACATTTCTTCCTCTTTTAAAAATGTCTCTACTGGCCTGGGTTTTAGTCCTGAGCTCCATTGAAAAAATATGATAAATATGTATCAAACAAACTGAAGGTGTGCATGCCATTTAATCTAGAAATTCCATTGTAGGAATTTATTTCAAGTAAATTAATAAAAATGTGCATAAAAACAGAGTTGTAATGAAGTTCTTTGCAGAATGATTCATTACAGCAAAACATTGGAAACAGCTTAAAAGTATAAAAAAAGGAAGTTTTATTAAATAAATTATGGCAGATCCATGAAATGGAGTATTAGGGGAGTCATTAAAATTATGATGTAGCCTTTTTTATTGAAATAGCACATGATTATAATTGTTAATTGAGGAAAAAATGATTATGAAACTGCTCAAAGTCTGATTCCTTAAAAATATACATAGAAAAATCCCTGAAAAACATAGCAAGGCATTGCCAGCAGTTGTCTCTAAATCATTTTTATAATAGTTTCTTTTTGTTCTTGTTTTTCTTTTTCCCCTTGTTTTGTTTCTATGTTAAGATACTTCTGTCATGAATATTCATTGTTTTAGTCATAATATAAAGTGAATACAAGCTTCTTTTGAGAAGAATGATAAAGTTGCCAATGCAACAATAATTCCAGAAGCTTGGAATGCCCCTTTGTGTGACTATGAGCAAGTTACATACCTCCTGTGAGACTCAGTTTACTCATTTATGATAGGGAGCAACAACACCTATTTCACAAAATTGTTGTGAGGATTAATAAGGCAAAGTATGTAAATGTGCCTGACATTGCCTTTAGCACATTGATGGGAGGTCAGTAGATATTGAATCAGCATCTGAATGGTAGGTCAACAATTTGTATTTCACATAAGGGTTAACAAATTAGGATATATGCTAGAGTATACCACTTTGATAGCTAAAAATTCTTCTCTTTAAAGACAAACGAGGTAGACTTTAGCATGGGATATAGTGAAACTGCTCATACTCTGCTGTGTGGAAGGCAGGTAGAATGTGGAGACTTGGAAAGACACAACCAGCCAAGCTCACGTTAATCCAGACACCTACTTCACTAGCAGAAGCCAGAGCCCACGACCTCCCTTATATGAGTGCAAAGACAGAGTAGTGCAACCATGCATGTTAGGCTCATTTCCGTTAAAACGGAAAATGTCAACTAATGATATCAACATTCAGAAAATGAAGATCATGGCATCTGGTCCCATCACTTCATGGGAAATAGATGGGGAAACAGTGGAAACAGTGTCAGACTTTATTTTTGGGGGCTCCAAAATCACTGCA
>NW_011488450.1:9637-12563 GCF_000754665.1 Bison bison bison
GTTCCAGCTTCAACTTATATTATTTTCCTGCTTGATCATTACCCTTAAGCCACACTTTCTTAATTTTCTAGAACATACCAAACTCATTTCCTCTCCAGGGCTTTTGCTCATGCTACTTGTTCCCTTTTCCTGGAATAGTTTCCTCTTCACCAAATTACTTTTCACTCTTCTCCACACACCCATCCCACCAGGCTCTGCCTTAATTTAACACCTACTTATCCTCCAGCTCCTCAGTTCAAACCTCATTTTCTCCAGATCAAGTCCTCATTTTGAATACACTTTTTATGAACTGGAATAAAACAATGTAGCGGAAGCATATGGAGCAAGAGTGGCAGCCGTACAGTTCGGGGTTGGAGAGGTCAGCAGGTAACAGACGAAGCATGCCCTTGCAGGACTAGTTGATGATTTGGTTAGTAATAGTGTAAGAGCAACAGAAAATTAATAAAAAGTGTCAGTGATCAGATTTGGGTTTTGAAGAGATACTCTGGCTACTGTATGGAGGATCTGCTTAAATAAGGGAAAGGGGTGTGCAAGGAGACCAATCAGGAAGCTATGTGCAATAGTCTAAGAAGGAGGAAGTGGTGGCTTAGACCAGAGTGGTGACACTGGAGGTACAGACAACTTAGTGACAGATATATTAACAATGTGAAATACAGTCAATAAACCTTCTTGAAGGATGAGGTTTGAAGAATGAAGAAGATGGTGTTCAGATTGTGTCTAATCCTGGCTTGTGCAATTAGATTAGAAGACCAGCTTTTACGAGTATTTGGATGTGTGGTGGGAGCAGGGTTGAAGGATTGGTAAAAACACTTAGGACTGTGGGCTGGATGTAGATTTTAGTTTTAGACTAAAGTTTTTAAATTACTTAGTAGAGTGTTTTATTGTACTATTACAGCTTCATAATAATTATAGCTTACACTTAGTGAATACATACTTGTACCAGACGCTGTTCTATGTGCTTCACATATATTAAGTCACTTAAACATCAATAAATGATGATGTTTATGATTCCATAATTATCATTATCATTATTGCAATATATAGTGCCTGTCTTTCCTGGACAGAGTTAGTTAACATCAGCAATTTCTTTCTATCCAATTCTTTTTATAGACTCCATGCAGAAAAGTACCATATAGTATAGGAACATTCTTTAGAGAAATTACAGTGCAGTTGATTAGGTTATAGCTATCTCTAGTTATATTCTAATCCTGAGGGCACATCCTGGGTTAGTGACCTTGTTTAGCTTCTGATGTTCCCATGTATGTAACCTGTCTATAAATCTGTACTCAGAGCGGGTTGCTTTCACCAGTGTATGAATCCCGATTAACAGTTAACCTCATTCTCATAAAATGCTTATACCTGGCATTGTCCCTAAATTTTCATGGTTATTTACTAAAGCTACATATGTACTCACTAGAGCATTCTTGCCCAATCTGGGACAAAGAGCTCATTAGGTTTAAAAATAAAATCTCAACTTTTTGCAAAGTCATCTCAGCAAGAAACCCAGCTGGCAGCCTTTTTTATTTTATTTCTAAAATTCAATTGTATAAATCAAGGGCCAAAAGTCTCTTAGAGCTTTCTCTGGCCTAAACACTGATAATTTGAGGACTTCAAAATGCTTGCATATAGCTCATTTGGGGACCTGTGGACTAACTGGACTAGTCTACATTGAAATATCAAGGTATAAGAAGTTTGCACAGGTATTTTTGAAATGGATTAAAATTGGCAGGTTGCACGCTATTGTCACTTTTGATCATCAGCACCACCTTTATGTTATGTGGAAATGGATCTCTTTTTTTGCCTGTTAAGATGAAGGGTAGTAAGAAAGAGAAAATGTTATTTATATTGTACAAGAAAACATTAGCAAGACAAAATTCAAAATCAACTATATTTTAATAAAAATAAATTTACAAAAAGAAACATTAGCAGATATCTATTGCAGTAGACAGGCAGTGGTGTCAATTGAACATCTTCTCTCTCAGCTAGATTTTAGGTGGAAAATCAGTTGGGCCAAAAGAAAAGAAAACAAAACAATAGCAGCATTAGAGATGCTATTCAGATTTTCTCAGCAACATGGGACATTGAAGTATAGATTACTGTATAAGCTGATGAACTCTTCGTTTGGTTTCCAAATCTATTGCTGTGATCTCAGAAGTTAAGCTTTTGTCAAGAATAGTAAAAGAGAAAAGCAAGCATGACTAAAATAATTGACAGACTAAAATCCTAAGCAAGATTTGGGATACAATACAATACAGTCAGTGGAGCTCAGCTCAGGCTCACCAGCTTCATTCACACCCATTTATAAAACAATCAGGAAAAACCTCCTCTAATGAGGGTTTGCCAAGAAGACACTTGTTAGGATCTATATGCGGAGAAAGCTCTTTGATTCACAGAGAAGTTGATACAGGAAGCTGAGTAACTATAGCTGCCAAAAAGAGGGATAAATAGCAACTCAAAATTGGATGATTTGCAATATACAGCAACAGGAAAAGCTGTCTTACTCTCATGATAGCAGTGGCACCTTGGAGCTACCCAACCACCAAGGAAGAAAGCTGATGGAGCCCAAGAGGCAGCCTGTGCCCTTGCTCTGAAGTTGATTTGCCCAGCCAGGCAAACGCATGTGGGAGGTTTGACTTTGTCGTTCACACTGGTCCAGATGGTGCTTCTCAAAGCCAGAATCTCTGGGCCACCAGAGCAGCATGGAGAAGCTTTCAGCTCCTCCTGAATCAAATTCTGGCTCTTGCAGCAAGGAAGAATGCCAATCTTTTCCAGCCAAAAAGCTACTGAATTCGCTCGTTCCCCCCACCCCCTTTTGTCCAACTCTTTGCTTGAAACATTAGAGTTGTAAAATGTGAGTTAAACTTTTTTCCTTCATTTTCAAGACTATTTCTGATGCTTTGAATCATGACATCATCCAAAATTATGT
>NW_011488450.1:15365-15755 GCF_000754665.1 Bison bison bison
ACATTCTAGCTGATGCAATGAATAAAGATATAAAGTGGTAAAGGATAGGGACTCAAAGTCACCCAGCATATAGAGTTCTAGAATTCTTGGCTTATAATTAAACAGGTGTGTATGTGTGTCAATATAGAAGTATGTGATGTCTGTGTGTAGTTTTCATGTTTGCCAAAAATGATAATAAACAAACAAAAGTGTATTTGATTGTGGTGGGCGTCCCAGGTGGTGCAGTGGTAAAGAACCTGCCTGCTAAGCAGGAGACTCAGGTTTGATCCCTGAGTGGGGAAGATCCCCTGGAGAAGGAAATGGCAACCCACTCCAGGATTCTTACCTGGGAAATCCTATGGACAGAGGAGCCTGGTGGTCTACAGTCCATGGAGTTGCAAAGAGTCAAAC
>NW_011488450.1:15855-16288 GCF_000754665.1 Bison bison bison
CTTTGATGATGGAACAATGTATTGATTTGATCATTTCAATCCACTTTCCAAGATAAAAAAGCAAACAAATCAACACTACCAATTCTACATGCCATGTTAATTTTAACAGAGAATATAATTTCCAATCTTTGTAATTATGTAACTGAGTAAAAAGTGAAACATATAGTTCATTCCTAAAATGCTTTGTTTATATGTTACCAATATCCAGATGGAAGGCAACATTGCTGATCACAGAACACATGGCTTCAAGGTACCTATTTCATCTGCACATTGGGACTAGATGTTATTAATTTCAATAAGTACATATACTCTGTGAAAAATTAGAAATATCAGCAAGGTTAAATCAGGATGTATGATTTTGTTATTAAGTGAGAGGCTAGTGAGTAGAGAGGAGATAATGTGTTGCAATCTTTTTGGCACAGGTGATCCCCAA
>NW_011488451.1:0-149 GCF_000754665.1 Bison bison bison
GTATACCTGTGGCAGATTCATCTTGATATATGGCAAAACCAATACAATATTGTAAAGTTAAATAAAATAAAATTAAAAAAAAAAAACAAAAAATAAATAAAATTATAACAAGTTCTTAGTGAGTCAAATATAATTTATTTCTTATTAGA
>NW_011488451.1:249-1348 GCF_000754665.1 Bison bison bison
CAACTATACTCCAATAAAATTTTAAAAAGTAGTACTGCAAAATTTTGCAGTTCTTTGATTTTTCCATTGTTAAATGAACTCTTTCTTTACCAAGTGCCTCATGACACACAACATGAAAATCTCATTAATAACTCAAGGTCAACAAATTTGTCCTCTCACAGCCTTGGTTCCTCTGCCATCTCTACCTAGATTGTCCCAGTGGATACTGTTCCTGGCATTGTCTCTACTCCTTCTTCCCCCACTTTTCTGCCTCCTCACCTCCTTATTTCTGCCCTTAGCTTTGGTCTCAGTGGTGGCCTGTGAAGTTGTTTCCAAAATAGATCCCTCAGGCTGTTGAGTCACCGTTCTTTGATTGGGTTTCCTATACATCTGCCATTTCTTTTTCTCTCTTCCCTTTCCTTTCAATCTACTGACTCTCAAAAGAGTTTATTTTCTGAGACTAACCATGTTTTAGGCATGATATGACACCACAGATTTCCTGTGATGCCATCCAGTCTTTCTTGGTGAAAGACAGTGACAGCTGTTTCTCGGTTAGCATCCCCATTTTTCATCACCCCTTCTCTTTTTCCAAAGTATGCTGATTGGATCAGGGGAGACTCCATGGCCTACACACAAATTCTAAAGTGCTCACTGTGAAAAGAATTAGGCTAGAGCAGGCACTTTTAAATAAAAAAGAAATATCTTGTTATAATAGAAGACAAGCAAATGAGGAGGTATTCACACTTAATTACTTCTAAAATCTTCTCTCTGGAGCATAGGAATCTTACATCATTAGCAGCTGGACTGAAAACCATAACCCAAGCTAATATCAAAATTTATTAACCTGAAAGAAATATTTCAGGGAATTGAATTCCCCTTCTTGCCAAAAATAAATAACTAGATTAATTACTTAGAATAAAATAAAAGCCTTTTTTCTGTTTTTATTGGCTAAACAACACACTAGTCTTACACAGAGTAAAATGGCATGTCAAATATACAAAAAAAGTTCAGAATTATTAGAGGTCTGAAAGCAAAAAGAAGTCTGAAGAAAATACAAGTTACCAAAGCTGTAATAATATTCTGATATAATAAAGAATGGTGACAAATAAACATGTGTCAT
>NW_011488451.1:1448-2247 GCF_000754665.1 Bison bison bison
CATCTTCCAAGCAAAAATTAAAATATTCAAATTAAGTTCTAACTTCAAAAAAGGAACTCTCTATATGAGGAAAGCATACAAGTCCCTGTATAAGATGAGATATAAATGGCACCAGAAACACCTCTCGTTCCCCTTTCTCCTGTGCCATCTATTACACTACAGACACACACAGACACACACAGACACACACAGACACACACAGCCACCTGTACCTTCTTTAGATAATGTAGAGTGAAGCAGCCTATTAAGGTGTACCTATTACCAGGGAAGAGAGTTACATTAAAGAAATCTCAACCCTTACCACTTAAATTTGGCTTTCAGTTCTAATTCCCTAGGAGAGAACATAGTCCACGCTGGACTGAAATGTAGACAGTTACACTGTGTTAGATATGAGAGGGCAATATAGGTCTGGATATGATATGCTTCCTCACATGTGAAGAAATCATAGCAGGAACTCTAGATACTCAGGAGTAAAGGAGAGGACAGGATGAGAATTGTGATCATATGAAAAGATTTGATCCAACAAATAGGAGAAAGGGAGAAGACTAAGAGAGATGAAGAAATGCCCCAGAGACAAATTGTTTGTGCTGGTCTTTTACTAGGTCTGACACTCCAGAAATGCCTTAATGCTTATGAGGGTAAAAACAGTGGAAAATGCACAATGAAAGATGGATGGCATCTATCAGAGGAACAACTAGAACACAAAAGGAAATAACTCTGTGTTCAAACCTACCAGTAAGCAAGACTTACACTCCATTTTGATGGTCACCAACCCAGGTATACCTGTGGCAGATTCATC
>NW_011488451.1:3591-4132 GCF_000754665.1 Bison bison bison
TTACCTCCCTTTTCTTGTACTATGTAAAAAAATTGGAGCTCACTAATTGGCTCATATTTTCATTTCCTTAGTTTTTTATGCACCAAAATTAATTCATCCCGATTCTCTAAAGAATCAAAAAACCTCATCTGAATATGCATTCAAAGGTATCAGTGTGCTATCAATGTCGTATTCCTGGAGGAGTCCCTCTTAGAGCTCTCTGTCCTGCTTCAGTATATACGGGGTTAGAAACATGGCTGCCAGTTTCTTGGACTGGAGTATGGAAAGGGGATTGGAAATTTACTGTTTAATACATAGACATCCTCTTATTTTCCCTGCTTTCATCATAAAGCATCTCCTCTGTCCTTGGTTGGACCTGGTGTCTCTGAGTACAGAGCCTGAGTGGTTAAACTTCTCCAAAGAGCAAACATTCAGCCTCCAACCAGAATGAGAGGAGGGAAAGCCACTGCCAGGGGTAGGGGGGACTAGATGGGGAAAAGACCTGGGATGAGGGTCTAACTCCTTGTTTTAAAGCATTGCATCAGGCAGCCTCTTTTCAGTC
>NW_011488451.1:4682-8925 GCF_000754665.1 Bison bison bison
AATGACAAAATCAGGTCCAGAGAGAGTCCTTTATTCCTAACTCTTGGTTCTGTGCACTTTTCACTTATCCCACTGACTCCCTCATAGGTAAAGACTATCTTCTCCATTCTTTTGATATTCTAAAAAGTGTTTAGAGCTTCCTCTCAAGTATTCTGAGTACAAGGTTTAATGCATTTAGAGGCCTGGGTATTACAAGTTGACTAATTCCTCTAAGAGTGATTTATTTTGCCAATTTTTAAACAGTACTCAACCCTAGGTATACATATAATGAGGAATACATAATTAAAGTACTGCAGTTTATATTCATAAAATTAGACTTAGTAACTGTAGAGTCTTAGTGTGTTATTACTAATTAGACTTGACAATTTCAAAGAGATTATAATTCTTTGATGGTGGTTGGGAAACTGGCTATTTCCAGGATGAAAAGAACAACCAAAATATGAGGCAGGCGAAATTTCATTAGTCAGTTTAAGAACTCTATGGAAATAGCTTCCCGTCCATCTGAATGTGTAAAAAGTAAACTCAGATGCCTCCTGACCTAGAGAACAAGAAAAATGCCCAACTGTCTCCTAAAGATAAACTGATAGTTGGACCATAAAGAAGGCTGAGCACCTAAGAATTCATCTTTTCAAACTGTGGTGCTGGAGAAGACTCCTGAGAGTCCCTTGAACAGCAAGGAGATCAAACCAGTCAATCCTAAAGGAAATCAACCCTGAATATTCATTGGAAGGACTGATGCTGAAGCTGAATCTTCAATACTTTGGTCACCTGATGCAAAGAACCAATTCATTGGAAAAGATTCTGATGCTGGGAAATATTGAGGGCAAGAGAAGGGGACAGCAGAGGATGAGATGGTTAGATAGCATCACCGACTCAAGAGACATGAGTTTGAGCAAACTCCAGAAGACAGTGAAGGACAGGGAAGCATGGTGTGTTTCAGTCCATGGGGTTGCAAAGAGTCAGTCATAGCTTAGGACTCAACAATGAATAATAACCATGGCTCTGATTCTTCATTGTAAGGATTTGGGGAGAATCATTTGGGCTATGATATTAAAGCAATAACTGGGTAGAGAAGGGAATGGGGAAAGGGAAAAGAAGGAGGGACTTTTTTCACAGCAGTCATAAAAAGGTAGAGAAAGAGGGGCAATGGAAGAGTGGATTGGAAATTGGAAACTAGCTACCTTTCTTGTCTAAACAAAAGGTTTTAGGACAGTGTTCCCTGGTCAGTGTTTTGAAGAACACTGGTTTGCTAAGAATGGGTTCCAGGTTAGGCAACACATTGATCCCCTTAGTCCTTGGGGTGGTTGAACAGAATCTGAGGCAACCAGAGAATCTGCTGGTCTATGATATCTGTCCGACACATACACACACATACACTTTTGTATTCTTTATGTGCTCTGATGTGGGAAAAAAAATGTTGGTAATCATTGTCTTTAAAAGGTCAAGGGATAACTACAGGCAAAAGTTGACCTAGAACCCACTGATCGATATGCTGGGAAGCACAGGTACTGCCAGCCCCTTTAAAGCCACGCAAGACAGAGAAGTCGTATTTGCTGTTGTGCAGATTTGGAGTTGAGGGTGTCACTGATCTAGCAAAATAGCTGCTTATATCATTGTATAGAGTTGGCCTCCCTTTACTAGTAAAGGCTCTCCTTAAGGGACTTTCCATGGCTCACTCCACATGTTTATTCTAATATTTCCATTGTATCCTCTCTGGTTTCTTTAAGCATAACTTCATTACTCTTAGTAACAGCCCCTTTGTATCTTTTACTAAACTAAATCAATCTTTTCTCTTGCTAATGTTTGCACAATTGGAGACATATGTAGAACTTACCCCCTAAGCCAAGTTTATGTATTTTATTCTTTTAATCATCTTTATGAATTACCCACTCTCATTCTTTAAGCCACAGAAATCCCATTTCCTCATACTATTGAAATATGGAATTTTTTCCTCTGATAGGACATTGTAGTTTATAGATATTTAACCTATCTTATATTCCCTCTTTCTTTTTTAATCTGCTACTTTAAGTAAGATGGGGATTCAGAATGATAAATTTCAAAGGGTACATTCCTACAGGGATATAAAACACAGACAGAAGGCAAAGGTGCAAAGAAAGTACTAGAATTCAATGCAAGATGTAGACAATTAACCTTCTAGCACCAGGACACAGGTCAGTGGAGGTTCACCCACAAATTGTGTACCTTGAGAAGATTATATAACTGCACTGTGCTTTTCTACAAAAGTAGTGTGATGAGATACCAACCACAAAGCATGCTTCCTCTGCCTCAATGCCCTGCAGTCTAAGACATAAAGGTCAGGAGAGTGAGAATGATTAAAGAGTAAAGTGGGAGAAAAACCAGGGCAGTATAATGTCAAGCAATCCAGGAGACATAGTGCTTCAAGAAGACATGATTAACAAGATCAGATATAAGCAAGATGTTAAGATGAAGACAGAGAAGTCACCAGTGGATTTTATACCACAGTGGTCATGGGTGACTTCACTAAAAGCTGTTTCACTTGGTTGTAATGGATGGAGGTGAGATTCCAGTGGATTCAATAGCAGAAGTGTGAGCATGATATGTTTCCTGATCAGAGGGGCAGGTCTGGGGCAGTTGCTGGGGGATCAGTGCATTTTTAAAAGATGGAAAACTTTTGACGAATTTCTCTCTTTCATGGCCATGCTTTCCCAGAGCTTATTCTAAAAAATTTTCACCATATTCTTAACAACCATTATGACAGGATAATACATGTGCAGAATTTGCCTCAAGGAAAAGTCTGTTCCCCTTCCTCCACCCCTAGCTATGTTCACAAGCCAGTTAGAGAGGTGGAAATGGAGTCAATGATTGTGAAAAATGCTTTCAAGTTATTCCATGATAGGGAGAGAGAAGCAGGACTGTAGATTAGGGAGAATTGGAGGTTGAGAGTTTCATTTGCTTGTTTCTTTAAAATAGGAAAGAACAGAGCATGTTTGAATGCCACTGAAAATGTTTCAGTCAAAAGAGAAATTAAGGTGATGGGATCCAGAGCACAAATGGCAGGGCTGGCCTTTGACAGGGGCTTGAACTCTAAGGGAAAACAGAGGATGGATATGGATTTGAGAAAAAAATATCCCTTAAAGGGCCACTACGAATATTTCGGTGAGATAGTAAATGTGACTTTCCTGACCTATTAACTGGCGCATGGAAGATCTTTGATATATATTTTACTTCCTCTGCCTGCTGCTTACCCTGCCATCTCACACTCTCTTGTATTTAGATCACACTCCTTAGTCTGGGACTACTGACAACCTGTAACTCTCCAGAATTTCCTTTCTTCCTTCACTGACAAAATTCCTTTACTCTGTTGAGGCCCATCTCCTGTCCATAAGCCTCATGCGTCTTGCTCAGTACTACCTCACAAGATTCCCTCAGTTTACCTACAGTCTTTTTCAAATAATATCAC
The DNA here is from genome assembly GCF_000754665.1 of Bison bison bison. Taxonomy (NCBI): domain Eukaryota; kingdom Metazoa; phylum Chordata; class Mammalia; order Artiodactyla; family Bovidae; genus Bison; species Bison bison. Next base: position 8,125 of record NW_011488451.1, read on the forward strand.
CATCTTCCCCACAATTTCTTTATTCCCTTTCAATCCAACTATTAATTTTGACATTAGTGAGTAACATCCCACAAGTTTACACTGAGCCTTTTTTGGTAACTATCTACTTATACACTTCCTGTTCCCCTTGCAAATTTTCCCTACTCCTTTTATCTTCTAGGAAATTAGCAAGCAATATATACCAGCAAAGTTGTACATATTATTCTTCACAAAAAGAATGACTCCATCTTGTGAGGGACTGTGTTTCCCAGAAGCACATGCAAGGTTAACATGAGTTAAGGAGTTCCTCCACTATCTCTGACAGGATTCTATGGTGAAAATGCCGTAATTCTGTTTTTTTTCTGTTTTGCTTTTTTTTTAGCTTTACTGAGATATAACTGACACATGACATTTTAAAAGTTTAAGTTATACAATGTGATGATTTTATGCACATATACACAGGGAAATGGTTACACATCTTTAACCTCACATAACTTACCGTTTTGTTGTTGTTACAGTAAGAACACTAAAACTCTATTTTCACAGCAACCTTTAGGTATATAACACAGTACTTACTGAAGTCACCATGATGTACATTAGATTCTGAGAACTCATTGCTTCTGTAACTGAAAGTTTCTACCCAACAGCTATCCATTTCCTTCAGCCTTTAACCCCTAGCAGCCAGAATTCTACTCTGTTTCTAGGAGTACAATGCTTTTAGATTCCACATATGAGATCATATAGTATTTGTCTTTCTATGTCTGACTTATTTCACTTAGCATAATACCCTCAAGGTTCATCTCTGTGTCACCAAATGGTAGG
>NW_011488451.1:9026-13466 GCF_000754665.1 Bison bison bison
TATTTATATATATTAATAATTATATAATTATAATTATAAATAATATATTTGTATATTTTATAATAATATATAATATTCATTATAATATCCTATTTATACACACACACACACACACACACACACTAAAATATGGGCTTCCCTGGTTACTCAGTGGTAAAGAATCTGCTTGCCAATGCAGAAGACATGGGTTTGATCCTTGGGTCAGAAAGATCCCCTGGAGGAGGGCATGGCAACCCACACAACTATTCTTCTCTGGAAAATCCCATGGACAGAACAGCCTAGCGGGCTATAGTCCATGGGGTTACAAAATACTCAGACATGACTTAGTGACTAAAGAACAAATACTAATATATACTGTTATATATTCAGCTCAGTCATGTCCAACTCTTTGAAACTGCATAGACTGCAGCACACCAGGCTTCCCTGTCCATCATCAACTCCCAGAGCTTGCTCAAATTCATGTCCAGCGAGTCAGTGATGCCATCCAGCCATCTCATCCTCTGTCGTCCCCTTCTCCTCCTATCATCAATCTTTCCCAGATTCAGGATCTTTTCTAGTGAGTCAGTTTTTGGCATCAGTTGGCCAAGTATTGGAGCTTCAGCTTCAGCATCAGTCATTCGAATGAATATCCAGGACTGATTTCCTTTAGGATTGACTGGTTTGATCTCCTTGCATCCCAAGTATATAATAGATAATAGTCCATTTTATACACACACACACACACACACACACACCACATTTCCTTTATCCATTCAGCCATTGTTGGATACTTAGGTTGTTTCCATGTCTGGGGCTTCCATGGTGCCTCAAACAGTAAAGAACCTGCCTTCAACTCAGGAGACCTGGGTTCGATCGCTGGGTCAGGAAGATCTGCTGGAGAAGGGAATAGCAACCTACTCCAGTGTTCTTGCCTGAAAAAACCCATGGAGAGAGATGCCAGGCAGGCTACAGTCCATGTGGTCACAAAGAATCATGCATGACTGAGTGACTAACACTTTGATAAAGAGTATACGAGTGAAGGTATCTCTTTGAGATAGTATTTTGTTTGCTTTAGATACATACTCAGAAGTGAGATTTCTGGATATATAGCTATATTTTAAAACTCTATAGAACCTCCATATGCTTTTCCATAGTGGTTGTACCAATTTGCATTTGTACCAATTGTGCACAAGGGTTACCTTTCTCCATACCTTTGCCAACTTATCTCTTGTATCTTTGATACTAGTCAATATGACAGGTGTGAGGTGATATCTCATGTGATTCTAATTTGCTCTTCCCAGATGATTAGTGATGTTACCTACCTTTTCATGTACCATGTATGTGTTCAGTTCAGTTCAGTTGCTCAGTCGTGTCCAATTCTTTGCGACCCCATGGACTGCAACACACCAGGCCTTCCTGTCCATCACTAACTCCCGGAGTTTACCCAAACTCATGTACATTGAGTTGGTGATGCCATTCAAACATCTAATCCTCTGTTATCCCCTCTCCTCCCGCCTTCAATCTTTTCCAGCATCAGGGTCTTTTCCAAAGAGTCAGTTCTTCTCATTAGGTGGCCAAAGTACTGGAGTTTCAGGTTCAACATCAGTCCTTCCATGTGTGTGTTAGCCACTGCAAATATAATATTCCCGGTCTGGTCCCAAGTCCACAGCCTTGACTGAACAGAGAAATGTGCCCCAGGAGGATCAGGTCTGGCAATGAGTCCCTGCTGCCCTGCAATCCCTATACACCCTGGTCACTCAACTACTGGTTTGGTAGGACACCACCTGTCTGTCAGCCACATTTCATATGGTCCAAAGAGATGGACCAGATCGCCAGGCCAGTCCTGGGCAGGTGGGGTTAAGCTCTGAAAGGTCTTATAATTGAGAAATCCATAGACCTTCATTTTTTCCCTTTCTATTGTATATTACTATCATGCTCAGCTGCAATAGCTCCAAAAGCATGATCATGACCAATTTTTGTGAATAACATTTGAGAGTTCAAATTCATATCATAAAAATGTTATTGTCTGTCACATAAATGAGGTTTCAAGAATCCTTCAACATGTGACTTCTTAACAGTAACCAGCTCTTCAGGTGGGTTATTATGTCAAGGTATGTGCTTGACAGAAATGAAACTCTTCCCCAAAATCCTTACATATTAAAAAATATGTAGTATTCTGAAGACAAATGTTTCTGGAATTTTTCTTTAAATTACTAAATGGGTCATTAGTAAATTATCCAACTAAATGTCTTACTAACGACATTTTACAAATCTGGTATTTAGTTGTTGGTTTTTTTGAAAACTCCAAAATATCTGGGATTATTCCATAGAAAGAGAAGTCAAGACTAGGTTGAATAATTTATTATTTCTACTTTGCTAACTAGCTCTGTGATCTTGGCTAATTATCTTTAAACTCTCTGTGTTCTTATTTACTACAGTCTTCGGGGATGTGGTTTGGATCCATGGTTATTTGTGCTCCAAGGTATTTCCAGAACAAACACTGCAAACTTCTGGGAATAAAGGGAGTATTGAACTAATGAGAGGTTTAGCCTCCAATTAAAATAAATAAATTTATATTAAAAAAGGAAACTCAAAGTAAAAAAATAAAAAAAGGGGAAAGAAATGAGAAGCCATAAGTTAAGGTAACGCACCTTTCTCATAGACACTGATCAAATTCCTTTTAGTTTTCTTTTTTGGTTTTGTCTCATTACCAAAAGAATGATAATGATGTTTTATGAACTTACATGTGGGCCATGGTTATTGGAAGGAGCCATATAGACTATATGAAATGCTGGATTCAGAAATGAGAGACTCATACACAAACAGGGATACTACATTACTGTATTAAGGCATCATAGCAATATTTTGTAATATCTGTTAAGTCCAACATAGTTGATAATGTTGGATTGAAGAAAATAGAGAAGGAATGTTCAGTAAATGTAAGAATATAAAATGAAAAGAGAAAAATTTTATTTTCCTCATGGGATAAAAAGAACAAATTATTTTGGAATAATCTATATATAAAGATGTGTTAAACACAAATGGATTTATATGATTTTTCCCCTTTAACCAGTAAATCCTTTTTTATATTATATTTCTGTGAATAAATGAGACTATAAAAACAAACTGGATTCTTTTGTTTTAATGTACATTAGATCCACAGGATATAAATAAGGATTGGGTAAAAAGTGAGTTCAATATGAGGTTGTTTAAAGCCATATTAAATATATTTTTTTTCTCTCTGGGATACCTTTTAGAGTCATTGCTTTATTGATGTGAACTGAAAATCTGCTCTTGGTTGATTCTGGTTGAATTCAGCTCAGTTAAGTCGCTCAGTCATGTTCCATTCTTTGCAACCCCATGGACTGCAGAACTCTAGGCCTCCCTGTCCATCACCAACTCCTGGAGCCTACACAAACTCATATCCATTGAGTCGGTGATGCCATCCAACCATCTCAACCTCTGACATCCCCTTCCCCTCCTGCCCTCAATCTTTCCCAGCATCAGGATCTTTTCAAACGAGTCAGTTCTTCGCATCAGGTTGCCAAAGTATTGGAGTTTCAGCTTCAGCATCAGTCCTTCCAATGAACACTCAGGACTGATTTCCTTTAGGATGGACTGGTTGGATCTCCTTGCAGTCCAAGGGACTCTCAAGAGACTTCTCCAACACTAGAGTTCAAAAGCATCAATTCTTTGGGGCTCAGTTTTCTTTATGGTCCAACTCTCACATCTATACATGACTATAGGAAAAACTGTAGCCTTGAATAGACAGACCTTTGTTGGCAAAGTAATATCTCTGCTTTTCAATATGCTGTCTAGGTTGGTCATTATTTTCCTTCCAAGGAGTAAACGTCTTTTAATTTCATGGCTGCAATCACCATCTGCAGTGATTTTGGAGCCCTAAAATATAAAGTCAGCCACTATTTCCACTGTTTCCCCATCTATTTGCCATGAAGTGATGGGACCAAATGCCATGATCTTAGTTTTCTGAATTTGAGCTTTAAGCCAACTTTTTCACTCTCCTCTTTCACTTTCATCAAGAGGTTCCTTAGTTCTTCTTCACTTTCTGCCATAAGGGTGGTGTCATCTGCATATCCGAGGTTATTGATACTTCTCCCGGCAATCTTGATTCCAGCTTGTGCTTCATCCAGCCCAGAGTTTCTCATGATGTACTCTGCACAGAAGTTAAATAAGCAGGGTGAAATTTATAGCCTTGACGTACTCCTTTTCCTATTTGAAACCAATCTGTTGTTCCATGTCCAGTTCTAACTGTTGCTTCCTGACCTGCATACAGGTTTCTCAAGAGGCAGGTCAGGTGGTCTGGGATTCCCATCTCTTTCAGAATTTTCCACAGTTTATTGTGATCCACACAGTCAAAGGCTTAGTCAATAAAGCAGAAATAGATGTTTTTCTGGAACTCTCTTGCTTTTTCCATGATCCAGCGGATGTTGGCAATTTGAT
>NW_011488451.1:14634-15202 GCF_000754665.1 Bison bison bison
TCTCTTGTGTTGTTGGAAGAGGGTGTTTGCTATGACCAGTGCATTCTCTTGGCAAGACTCTATTAGCCTTTGCCCTGCTTCATTCTTGTTCAGTGTTTCCCAAATATGTTTTAACATGATTCCCTTTCTGAAGAGGATTAGGTGTATCAGACAATGTGCTATGAAATACAGTGTTTAATAGGGATTTATCATCAAATCATGGTGTGTTATAATCATTAAGTTGAAAATTCAAATAAAAGACAACTAGCAATAAATATCTAGGGCTTCAACGAAGACAAAGAATGATAAACAGACTTTATAAATCTCAACTACACTCAAATTATAAAGGTACTACAAACAGATCTTAGTTATATTTAAAAACTACAGATGAATGGATAAGAAAGCTATGGTACATATACACAATGGAGTATTACTCAGCCATTAGAAAGAATACATTTGAATCAGTTCTAATGAGATGGATGAAATTGGAACCTATTATACAGAGTAAAGTAAGCCAGAAAGAAAAACACCAATACAGTATACTAACACATATATACGGAATTTAGAAAGATGGTAACAATAACCCTGT
>NW_011488451.1:15302-21589 GCF_000754665.1 Bison bison bison
AGCCTGTGGTGGATTCATTTTGATATTTGGCAAAACTAATACAATATTGTAAAGTTTAAAAATAAAATAAAATTTAAAAAATAAATAAATAAAAGACACTTGCTCCTTGGGAAAAAAAAAAAAACAACTACAAATCTGACCAAGTACAATAATGAAAATTATATGAAATCTGAATACATAAGTATTTATAAATTTACCATTGTCCCCAGGGTGCGTGCTTATGCTCATACTTCCTCACATATTTAATATCCCTATTTCTCTAGCCTTCCAGATGAGATTTTTCTTTTAATACCAAATGAAAAATATTCAAGTCTCAATTATTATACAGTTGAAGTCCAAGCTCTTCTCAATATTCTCGTTTTCCCTAGTTGTTGTTGATATTTTTAATTCTAAATTTCAGCTTCTAGTTCAATTCTTGTTCCACTTTGGCCCTCTTGGCATTATTATTACTGGTGACTGTTCCGTCTCTTCAGTGACTCACTCCATGTATAGATGCAACCTACTCTGTGTGACTCCTCAAGGTATGATTACCAAAGTGCTTTTACATGTTGGAGACTTTTACTATATTTGGCCTAGCCAGGAGTGGGGGTGGGGTTCATGGACAGTACAGTTACCAACTTGAAAAAATTGAGTATCAGATATAAGTTCCTGCCACAGTGATGTTTAGTTACTAACAATCTGGCACAATTCTGGAGCCCATTCTTCCATCAACTCTTTGCCACAGATTCCCGGTCCCTACTCTTGTCTTCCTGGCTGAATGATAGAAAATTCAAATACTTATAGTAGTAGTGTTAGTCACTCAGTCGCGTCCGACTCTTTGCGATCCAGTGACCTGTAGCCCGCCAGGTTCCTCTGTCCATGGGATTCTCAGGGCAAGAATACTGGAGTGAATTGCCATTTCCTTCTCCAGAGGATCTTCCTGACCCAGGGATGGAACCCGGGTCTCCCGTGTTGCAGGCAGATTTGTTACCATTTGAGCTACAGGGAAGACCTCAAAATACTTACAGAGGAGAGCAATTTAGTTCCTAATTATTTCAATCTCTACTTCTAGCTCAGAGTCTTTCCTTCATAACTGAAAGGCTCACTAATATGTTTCCCCAAACAAGAAACAAGAAACAGCTGCAATTATTTAAACAACACTCTTTTCTTTCATAAAATACTTTTAGCCAAATATGAAAGAATTCTGGGGGTAATAATAGATTCCTGAAAAGGTGAAAAGGGAGGAACTACAAGAAATACTGACAACCATTTCTGAATGACTTTGCCATGTAAAATAACTTATGAACACCCTTATGCATGCTATTTTTCTTTATTATTTTCCTTTGAAGTAATATAATCTAGCAATTTTCATGCTGTGATCAAGTTTACTCTTTTGTGCTTTAAGAAATAAAATCTAATTTATAGCCCCTCTATGGTAAAGAATCTGCCTGCAATGCAGGAGACATGGTTTCGGTCCTTGGGTCAGGAAGATCCCCTGGAGAAGGGAATGGCTACCCACTCCAGTATTCTTGCCCAGATAATTCCGTGGACAAAGGAGCCTGGTGGGCTACAGGCCCTGGGGTCGCAAAAAGTCAGACACAAGTGAGCCACTAACACTTTCACTTTCATACCCTTAAAGAGGGAAGGGGTATAGGGAATTTTGTACTATTGCTGAGATAATAGAAAAAAATGTGGAACGATTTTCAACATTAATTCCAAGGCCTTTTAAGATTAATTTGGTGTTTAGGGGCAGGCTAGAATATGCTGAGGAAAAAGATAAAGTCTTGTTAGCTTACTGATTAAGGAAAGTATAGCAGTGCAGCTACTTTGAGAGCAGAGGTAATAATTTCTACATGAAATATGTTTTTTTAAAGTAGTCCTAATGATGTGATAGAGCAATAATTAGAGTTATATGCTCTCAAATAAAATCATATTAAAGGATTCACTTGTTTTAAGTTAGTAAGTTTGTCTTCCTCCTTGGATAGTAAACAGTCAGAAAAAACTCAAAAAAATATGTTTTGAGACTCCTTTCTTTTCTTCTTGGATCCTACTTAAAGATAAGAAGACGAAAGAGTGTGTGAAACTGATAACAGTTCTAAGCAGGAACAAAACAAGATCTCTTGAAAGAGTTTTTGCCTATAATCCCCCTACAATACACAGTGGAAAACATTGCAAGTTCATTTTCAAATGCCACCACAGAGAAAAATGGTTGAGAAAGAAAAAGCCCAATGTGATAGCAGTAGGCATAGAAAACACATTTCCATCTCTCAAAAAAGATATCATCTCTGCTACTAAAGAAAAAAAAAGTGTGAAAAACAGCATAGCAACTCTACTCACAAATCAGAAGTTGGAAAGAAGTTACAAAGACAACAACTAATGAGAATCCCTTGCCAAGTTTATAACTACTCCATCTCTGTCAACATCAATATGCTGTCTTTCTTATCGAACACCACCCAACACACCTCCCAGAAGCTATCTGTTACAAGGAAATTGAATAGAGAGTTGTAAAAGCTTGCACTTAATGGTAAAGATTCCTCTTTGTGCTTTTGTTTGCAGAATTACATCCCTTCTATTACACCAGTGAATTTTTCAGAAACCGTCACTTACCCCCAACAACAAAACCAGCAACATCTAATTTTCCCGATCTTTGTTATCAACATTCACTCCTTACCTGTTTTTGAACCTCTAAGCAGTAATTTGATGCTCACATAATTTGTTGTTATTTAATCATGTCCTAGTCCACATATAGAATTTTGTGTTATTATTTCTGCCCACATTATGGTCTTACAGTACTATGTTATCTTGTGCTATTTTAACCACGGTAAAAGCATAACTTCATGTCTATCTCCACTTGGTAGTGTCCAATACTAAATCCTGAGGGTGGGCTTTGGAAAAAAAAAAGCGTAACATACATCTCATGTAAAGATAAATTTGGAAGATGAAGAGACTATTCATAGTTCTAGGTTAAAAGCAGAATTTGACTCTAAGTCTCCCTATATCGTGCATTGCCAAGATGCTTCAAGATGTGTGATAGGTAGAAAGCTTTTTTGAGTGGGAAAAGTGCTGAATGAGAATTTGATTTTGACATTAAGGACTGTTCTCATTAAGTGAGCTGTTAGATCCAGGACATTCAATAAAACAAGGAAAATACTCTCCTTTCGGTCATAAATACTATTTCTGTTCTTTAAACCTTATTTTAAAGAAGCATAATAATTGCCAAGTGCATGAAGAAGTCCATTGCACAGTTTTAGTTAATCATGTGCTATGTACAGCCCATCAAGTATGTTCTGTACCCTCGGCATAAAGTCAATATCCTTGAAAATATTTCAGAAAATGATAATAATTGAAACTGGAAAAGTCAGTTTTAGGCACTGAAGTTTGTAGCTAGTAAATTAATTTATATAATGCCACTCTTTTGAAATAAACAAGCACTTATAATACTACCTGCTCCTAATAAAATGAAAACAAAATATACTGATGTTGCCAAGAGGATTTCTTACTCAAAGTCTGTTCTATTTTTTTTTATTCTTCTTCACATTTTATTGACTACTTGAAGTAATGAAACCTTGAATTAGAAGAAAATTTTATTTGCCTAAGGGTCTGTGTTTAACAATTCTTTCAAACTCTTCTGATGTTCTTTGGAATTCAAACTGAACAGAAATTAATGGAGTAAGCTTCCCTGATAACTCATTTGGTAAAGAACCCACCTGCAATGCAGGAGACCCTGGTTCAATTCCTGGGTTGGGAAGATCCGCTGGAGGAGGGATAGGCTACCCATTCCTGTATTCTTGGGCTTCCCTTGTGGTTCAGCTGGTAAAGAATCTGTCTGCAATGCAGGAGACCTGGGTTCTATCCCTGGGTTGGGAAGATCCCCTGGAGAAGGGAAAGGCTACCCACTCCAATATTCTGGCCTGGAGAATTCCATGGACTGTATAATCCTTGGGGTGGCAGAGAGTTGGACATGACTGAGCAAGTTTCACTTCACTTCACTTCCTAAAACTGCCATTATATATTTATTGAGATGCTATTTTGTGTTGGACACTGTTTTACATCCTGGAGATTCAGCAGTGAATAAGCAAACAGGGAGCTTAGGAAGGTAAGGAAAGTAAGATTAGGAAAGTAAGATTCTAGCAGAGGACACAAAGAATAAACAGAATAAGAATTAATTGTATAATATAATTTCAGGTAGTGATGATTGCTATAGAGCAAAATGAAGTAAGTAAGTTAAACTGTTGGAGCAAGAAGGTACAAATTTGATCAGGGAAGACATCTGATTAGACATTTGACCAGAATAAAGAATGTGAGATAAGATTCATAAGTTTCATAGTTCTGAAATACATTCTGTTTTTAACCAAATATCTATTAAACGTTTATCATGCATCAGGACATACCTAGGCGTAAGTGATTTTAAAAAAACAAAAACTACTGAAATCTGGCTTTCTACCTTCCAAGGACTTACAGTCAAGTGGGGCAGAGAGACACAAAACAAGAACTCTGATTATTATACTGTGATTAGCTTTATAAAGGAGGACAGTGTCAGCCTAACAAAATGATAAAATAAGAAAGGTTGCCTTAGGTTACTTACACTCTGTCTCCTTTTTATGTTCATTTCCCTTTCGTTTAGTGCTCTCTGATTTTTTCATTTTAATGTATAGATACATGAAATCAGCTTGCAGGCGGTGTCACCAATATTCAGTGGCCTTAGCATCCCCTGATCTTAAACTATAGAAATCGACCTGGAAGCATTTCAGATACTAGAACTTTTCTGAGTCCTTTTCCACAGGAGAAAACCGTCTCCTCCAAGGGATGAGCCTGCCTGGTGCTGCCCTCTCAGATCAGCTATCTGACACTCAGATATAGACTTCCATACACCTAAAGGGAGTCACTAAAATGGGAGAGGAGGTTTCTACTGAGGAGGCTGGTCACTGAAACTTTTAACATCTCTCACATCCTCTTTAACAGGCTCTCTTTTATGCCATCTACCCGTGGGTGTTAGCACCCATTAATGATCACAGAGGAGAAAGCCAGGGAGCATGGGCTATCCATAAAATCATAAAAAGACTTATTTCCCCAGTAACCTGGAGTGTGAACGGGGACATCATTTGAGTCTTAAATTTCTTCTGCTTCTTAACCAGGCCCTTCATTAAAATAGAGAGGGGAAATGTCATAAGTCATTTAGCACATGTCACTGAAAACTCTTTAAAAAAGGGGGCACATAGAAAGTAACATGGGGCTTCCCTGGTGGCTGAACAGTAAAGAATCCACCTGAAAAGCAGGAGATGGGAGTTGAATCCTTGGATGGGGAAGATCCCCTGGAGAAGGGAATGGCAACCCACTCCAGTATTCTTGCCTGGAGAATCTCATGGATAGAGGAGCCTTGTAGGCTACAGTTCAAGGGGTCACAAAGAGTCAGATGCTCGCACCAGCATGCATGCACAGAAAGTAAAATAGTAATGTCTTTAGAAATAAAAAACTGTAATCTGGTTCATCTTGATTTTCTTTTATATCAGAGTAAGAATAAGTAAACTGGAAGCAGTCACATTTCTAAAATCCCTTCATTTTCCCACATGCTGGGTGCATGTCTTTACAAGAGTTTTAATAACCTCAGACTATGCATATTTGAAATCTATAAGATGTGTGCTTAGGGGTATGTGTGTATTCTGCATCTAAATATACATTATTTAGATTTCTTAAAAGTTCTGCAAGAGAAAGAAAACATAAATCACACAAAGGATAAGAGTAACATAGAGAGTATTCGGGAATGTGCATTAGGGAGTCTCCTCATTCAGTGGTCACATTCTACAATTGTTTAGCTGCTATCAGTGAGCATATCTTAACTGTAATGACTAACCAAGGGTAAGGGTCATGCGTGATTTGATTGCTGTAATGTATCTCCAACTCTACTCTCTGACATATGGTAGACATATGCTCAAGTATTATTTACTACTTGAATAAATCGGGGGGTGGGAAGGAAGGAATCAAAGGAAGAAAGAGGCTCAGGTTAACTTACCACAGGCAAATGCCCACTTACCTCCTTGGGCAGTTCATTCATGATCAATATCATCTAAAGAATAACTAAATTTAACAGAATGGGAACAATTGGAGTAAATGAAAACAGCTGAACTTTATCTTAAATATTTGAGCCTCCTAAAACAATCTCCTGACAATCTCCTTGTTCACAATATAGGTACCAATGGCAGAGATGTCCTTGGCCGTGGCTCGTGTTTTGGGAAGTCCTGCTGCTATGGTTTTTCCTGTGGTCATGTATGGATGTGAGAGTTGGACTGTGAAGAAGGCTGAGCGCCGAA
>NW_011488451.1:21987-22919 GCF_000754665.1 Bison bison bison
CTGGCCTATCATGCCCAGAATTCTGTAACAGGGAGACCACCACCACAAACAACAATAACAAAAACAGCAGCAGCAATAGCACTGGGCTAAATGTTTGCATTGTTTCCTTTAAATGTCACAATAACACTACGAGCTGGAAAACCATACTTCCATCTCATAAAGAAGGAAATTGATGTTTAATGAAATAGTCCAGGATCCCACATAAAGTGGGGAAGACAAAACTTTAACACTCAGGTTTCCCTGGCTCCAAAGTCTGGGTCCTTTCCTCTGCTCTCCAGGGGCCCCTGTGACTTCTCATGGTTGGATACATTCAGGAGGTAAAGCAAATACCCTTCATGTGATTTGCATAAATGAGTTAAATATATTTTAAATTCAAAGGCTGTTGTAATCCTAACCAGAAATTGCTTTCTTTAACAATTAGCAGTTGAGGTCTACAATTACTTTTGAGGAAGTCCCTGAACACAGGAATAAGGTCAGAGGAAAATTGCTGCCACTTTTTATTTCTAGCTCAATTTTTTTAAAAATCAAAACTGTTATTATTATTGTGTGGTTCTTTTGGGGGAATTCCCAAGAGTATTTTTATCAGGCAACAAGACATTCTTTTGTTATTCTTTAGCTATTTATTATGTTTCAAGAAGAGAGCATCTATTACCTACTGATTTTGAGGGTTGGATATTTCTCTCATAACAGATGGTCTTTTGTTCACGTCTCAATTCCCCTGACTTTCTAATTGCTAATATATGTGTTACTACTAATTATACCTTAGCAGTAACCTCACTCCAGTAAGAAGGCACTTATGGCTGTATTTTATAGAACTGGTGTTTCAACTTTTATAGCTTTCCCTCTGAACTAGCTTCCAGATTTGAAGAGGACTTCAAATCATGGATGAAGGGATAGTTCTTTTCTTATTGCTTTGAAAAAAAGAAAAAAAA
>NW_011488451.1:23019-24140 GCF_000754665.1 Bison bison bison
GATTTACGGGGATAAAAATGTGAAGGTGACCTCCTCAGGATAGTTCTCCCTGATCCACTTAGTCCCTTAGATGGTCCTGGAGCCATAGCACACTGAAATTAACATCAACAGTCTTACTGAAGAAATAAGCACTAAAGAGCTGGATTGACAGCTGTGTTGGAGCACTGACCTTGCACTAGAACTGAATGCCAACCAGGAATTTGACTTGAGTGCATTTCAAGGGATTTGCAGAATGTACACAAAGGTTATCTGGAAATGATTCAAGTCCACCTCCCTAAGTTAGATCCGACAATCAGATTGAAATTGAAGAGAACAGGACATCAACATATTTTTCACTGTGGCTCTGTCTTAGAAAACTGCTGACACTGTTCTAATAAGCATGATAAATCATATGAAAATGGATATGTGAAGGTAGGGATGAAACATCTTTAAATGAATGCTTAGTCATCTTAATTTAGCATAAAATCCTCACTCCCTCATATCTAATCTATATTATATAAGAGGCATCATTTCTCTATCTCTGCTCTGTTCACCTTGCTGAATCAACACTCAAGTCCAGCAGCAATGTGGGTTTTCCCCAGAAACTAGCCAATGCTGTGGAATCTCTGCACTCTGATAATCAAACACTGTACAGGAGGAGTCCTGGGAGTAACAAATAAAGGTCAATACCATGCAAAAGCCTATGAGCCACTATGCTAAATAATAATCGTAGCTAACGTTTATTGAGTGCTTAATACATGTCAGGTACTGTGCTGTTTCACTTCCGTTAGCTCCTTGCATTCACATAGCTCTATGTTGCTGTTGTTGTTTAGTTGCTATGTTGTGTCTGAGTCTTTCTGACCCCATGGACTGTAGCCTGCCAGGCTCCTCTGTCCATCGAATTCTCCAGGCAAGACTACTAGAGTGGGTTGCCATTTCCTTCTCCAGGGGATCTCCCTGACCCAGGGATCAAAACCATGCCTGCTGCATTGCAGGCAGACTCTTTACCACTGAGTCATCTGGGAAGCCTATAACCCTGTGTAGTTAGTACTAATTTTATATATCTTCATTTTAGAGATCCCACATCAATCTGCCTTCATTAGGTAAAGACATCAAACTGTCATTCAGGAAAACTCCCTGGC
>NW_011488451.1:25847-26320 GCF_000754665.1 Bison bison bison
CATGATTGAGTGACTGGACAACAATAATATATGCTATTAAAAATTGTTGTTGTTATTAACCCTGGTTTTAACTCAGAGAGGTTGTGTAACTTTTTCAAGATGACACAGCTAGAAAATGCCAGAGCAGGAATTCTAAGCCAAGTTTTTCTAACTCCAGTGCCTCAGATTTTAAACACAGTACAGTCTCTACCATGTGATACATGTGATTATGAAATAAGTACCAATTGGTTTAGGAGCAAGAAACTATGGTTTAGAGATCATAGATACTGAAATCACTAATTACAATGCATTAATGCTATTGCTCTGGAGAAGGCGATGGCACCCCACCCCAGTACTCTTGCCTGGAAAACCCCATGGGCGGAGGAGCCTGGTAGGCTGCAGTCCATGGGGTCGCTAAGAGTCAGATGCGACTGAGCGACTTCACTTCCACTTTTCACTTTCATGCATTGGAGAAGGAATGGCAACCCACTCCA
>NW_011488451.1:26420-26722 GCF_000754665.1 Bison bison bison
GGCTGCCGTCTATGGGGTCGCACAGAGTTGGACCCGACTGAATCGACTTAGCAGCAGCAGCAGCAGCAGCAGCAGCAGCATGGCAACATCTGGCATTTCTCAGCTACCTCACTCTAAGAAGCTCCAATATCCTTTTACACTGAAAGTGAAAGAGTTGGGGTCTCAGTCAAAGTCTGCCAGGATCCTCAGTTCATGAGATTTCCCAAGCAAGAATACTTGAGTGGGTTGCCATTTCTTTCTCCAGGGGATCTTCCTGATCCAGGAACTGAACCCTGATGTCCACTGCTGGCAGATTCTTTATT
>NW_011488452.1:0-172 GCF_000754665.1 Bison bison bison
AACTGGGGACCACAGTACCCAGTCTCCTTTGTAGTTACATGTGGTCGCTCAACTAAATTCTTGCTAATAAAATATGAGCACAAGCAATTTTTGCTTCATCTGGATTCCTCTATTTCCTCTTCACATAAGCTAGAAGCCAATCGAGGCAGGGGACAGCTATGAGCATGCAGAG
>NW_011488452.1:4425-4935 GCF_000754665.1 Bison bison bison
AAAGTGAAAGTCAAGTCGCTCAGTCGTATCCGACTCTTAGCGACCCCATGGACTGCAGCCCACCAGGCTTCTCCATCCATAGGATTTTCCAGGCAAAAGTACTGGAGTGGGGTGCCATTGCCTTCTCCGGGTGCAGCCACTATGGAAATAAAAAATAAAAATAGAACTACCATACGATCTAGAAATACCACCAGGGGCATATACCCTGAGAAAACCAGAATTCAAAAAGACACATTACTCCAATGTTCATTGAAGCACTATTTACAATAGCAAGGACATGGAAGCAACCTCAATGTCCATCAACAGATGAGTGGATAAAGAAGATGTGGACACACACACACATATACATACACATGCACAAGGGAATATTACTCACCCATAACAAGGAAGGTAAATAATGATGTGGATGGACCTAGCATCTGTCATATAGAGTGAAGTCAGAAAGAGAAAAATATCATATATTAATGCATATATATGAAACCTAGAAAAATGGTACAGATGAACCTATGT
>NW_011488452.1:6802-7017 GCF_000754665.1 Bison bison bison
CAAAGATGCCACAAAAAAAGAAAACTACAGGCCAATATCACTGATGAACATAGATGCAAAAGTCCTTAACAAAATTCTAGCAAACAGAATCCAACAACATATTAGAAAGATCATACATCATGACCAAGTGGGCTTTACCCCAGGGATGCAAGGATTCTTCAATATCCACAAATCAATCAACATAATATACCACATTAACAAATTGAAAAATAAAA
>NW_011488452.1:8525-12046 GCF_000754665.1 Bison bison bison
AGGGGGGTTCAGGATGGAGAACACATGTACACCCATGGTGGATTCATGTCAATGTATGGCAAAACCAATACAATATTGTAAAGTAATTAGCCTCCAATTAAAATAAATAAATTTATATTTAAAAAATAAATAAAAGTTAAGAAAAAAAAAAAGAATTACAACATCTTATTTTGAAATTTTATAGTTGTGCCTAGAAATCTAGGTGTTTTGGAAGAGCGTTTTGATGGCACTCATATTTCTAATTGAAAAAACTTATATTGTCCTGAAAAGGAGAGAAGTTGAAAGAACATGATTGTGTAGCATCTCAATCCAATGAAATACTTTAAAAACACCATCTATACCACAAGCTGCAACTGAACAATGAAGATTCTATGTGCTGAGACAAAGACCCGGCAGAGTCAAATAAATTTTTTTTTAATGAATGTGCAAAAAAAAAAAAAAAAGCAACTTATTTGTTAAGTTTTGCCCTGGGACAGTATTTGTTCACAAAAGTTACTCAGTATGGGAGAAAAAATAAAATATTTGGAATTATATATTAACACCTTTCAATATGAAAAATAGGCCTAAGAATGTCTGCCATTTAGTAGGATTGTGCAGTTTACCAGGTACCTTGGCACCTGTACAGATACACTTTTCTCAATTAAAATGATTAAAGTCTACAGTAAAGAGACATTAGAAGATGTCAACAACTTAGTTTGTCAGTCATCAAATGCAATTTTGAGGAAGGTGCAAGTTTTTTTTTGTTTTGGAAATTTTTTTTTGGTTTGTTTGTTTTGACTGCACCCTGCAGCATGTGGGGTCTCAGTTTCCCGACCAGGGATTGAACCCACAGCCCCTGCAATGGAAGTGTGAAATCTTAATCGCTGGACCACGAGGGAAGTCCCACGAATTATTTTTTAATAGAAAGGAAGATACATTGGAAAAATATATTCTTTAGAGAAATACAAGTGATACAGTATTAAAAACATATATAGTTAAAACCTGACAGAAGTATATGGACACGTAACCAGAATACTTATCACCATTAAGTTTTATATTCAGAATATGAATACAGAAATTGTTTAAAAGGGTGTAACATACATGATTTTTCAGAAATTATTTTGGAAAATAACTTTTGAATAAAACTATTTTTAGGTTCATAAACACTAATCAAATATTTTTAAACGTATATATTTTACTATTTTAGTATGCCCTTTGATTTTATCATCTTCCTAGTTTGGACAATAAATCATATGGCCACCCTGCTCGTAAACATCTCCACCTGTGAGTGATGAATGCTCTACTATTATCTCAGTCACTATCCTTTAATGATATCCTCTAACATTTCAATTAATAAGGTAAGTCACCAAATACATACTTTATATATAAAACTGTAGAAGATAAAAATTTATTTAATAAATAGAATGCATAATAACTATAGTTTTTCTTTCTACAACTAGTCATGTGCTTGCATACAGTATTTATAAATTCCTGCTTCTGTTACACATTTTATATTCCCTTTACTTTCAGATAAAACCTCAACTGGTCACAGTACTTCTCCTGGTGGGATGACTCAAAACTTCATTTTTCAAGTTTCTGAGCCTAGTGGTCCACCATTTTACCATTAGAATGACAACAGGTGCCCTTCTGGCTTTAATTTTATCAGGAAGATTACTGTCACAGCATCAGTGAAGGACTCAGTACCTGGTCCTGAAACTAATCCTCACCCAACTCCTAGAAGTGGATTTCCAGTCCTATTCAATCTCTGGCCCTTTCCTCCATCTTGGGTGGTCTCTTAGCCTTGTTTCTACCCAGTTTCTAGCTCCTTCCACTTCACTGTATTTCTGTGCCAGTGTTTTTCTAGCCAGCGTCATGTTTAAAGCTTCTTGGATTATGGAAGTTAACAGCAATTTTAGTTCTTTAGAATAATTTTTTTTAATACTTATAGTTCCTTTTTTATTGATTTACAGTCTCCAGTCAAAGTATTGATTCCCAAAGTAACTTAGGTTAGGTTAGTTCTTGTCTTCCCTACTCACCTCAGTGCAGATATTTTATTCATTTGTAGAATAAATTGACATGCCCAACACATTTATTTTCCTCGATGAACGCTGAAAAAAGTATGTTAAATTTTAAGTTAAAGGTAGGTATATTATCAAATTGATTAATATTTAGTTTTTAAAAGGTGCTTTTATGCCATAATATAATTTACTACTTGATTTTTGCCTTATATGAATTACCAGGGAAAATCATTTAAATTCTTTATTCGTTTATATCTAACTCATCAAAAAGCTGTATTTTTAAATCTGTAACCAAGAGAATTGCATCTTAAAATAAAGTCCAATCTTGTAAGATATGTTTTTTTTAATGAAAATTCATCACACTGTAATGACTTTTTACGAAATAACAAAAAGCTATCGTTCCTAATTTAAACTGCAGTTGGAAGGAGTTTTCAGTATCTTTCTTAATTGACCCAATGAAAAGGAAGAAAACCCATCATTATCTATCTTCCTCTTGCTCTACACATGATAAGCAACATTTCAAGAAAAGACTAAAACGTTTTTTTGGGAAATTATTAGTTTTCTCTTTGCCTTACAGTGCGTTCTTTTAAAATTTTTTTTCTTTTCATTTCTAAAGGAACAACAAAATAAAACCTACAATACCTTCAGAAGCAAACAACAAAAGACTGAAGTTGAAAGAACAATCTGTTCTTCCGTTATGTGTTTGCTAGCTCTATCTTGTCACTGTAACAATCTATTGAATTTATTTAGTGCTTTGTGGTTTGTTAAGTACTTTCACAATGTGTAATTGTACATTTGATCCTTAAATAACTCTGAGGTATCTACTGTGGGTAATTTTTCCTGAAACAGAGATGTACTAGCTTACACATATTTTTTCCATCTCTCTTCAAGACCAATGATAAATACAGCTAAGATTATTCACTAGGTCCCAAAATTGACCCAGAGAGGTATTAAACCCATAAATTCAATTTAATCTCATTAAAGCCACTGTTGACTACTAATTTGTTCAATGTTGTTCTTTCAAAATGTTATAAAAACACCATTGAGCTGAATGCCTAATTTAACAACCAACATCTCACAGAATTCAGTTACTCTGATTAAAATGCTTTAAAGTAAATCAAAGAATTTTGCCATATTTATGCTGTAATCCTCAACAGAAAAATAAAGAAGTACCCAAAAACATGATATTTGTCTACTGGTAATTTTGGTGCTGCCTAGGACCATTTTCGCACATGACATTTTCAGTCAGACATGACTGAAGCGACTTAGCAGCAGTAGCAGCAGCAGGACCATTTTGGAACCCTTAATGTTGTATAGTTATATTGTATTTTGTAGGATTTGTCAGGTTTAACACACTACCTGTTTCCTTTCTTTAAAATACATCATCAGTTATTCTAGCTTTTTCCTGTCATGTGCAACGTAAGAGACTCAGCCAAAATAAAGTATTTAACAAAAGCATAGACAAATATATTTTGCATGCTTCTATTTGTATTGGGCTACCCTGATAGCTCAGTTGGTAAAGAA
>NW_011488452.1:14361-14630 GCF_000754665.1 Bison bison bison
GAGTGCAATTGTGCAGTAGTTTGAGCATTCTTTGGCATTGCCTTTCTTTGAGATTGGAATGAAAACTGATCTTTTCCAGTCCTGTGGCCACTGCTGAGTTTTCCAAACTTGCTGCCATATTGAGTGCAGCACTTTCACAGCATCATCTTTTAGGATTTGAAATAGCTCAACTGGAATTCCATCACCTCCACTAGCTTTGTTCTTAGTGATGTTTCCTACAGCCCACTTGACTTCACATTCCAGGATGTCTGGCTCTAGGTGAGTGATCA
>NW_011488452.1:15779-16612 GCF_000754665.1 Bison bison bison
TTTGTTGACTATTGTTACCTTTTTGTTTAAAATAGCTCTTGACATATAACAGCCTAAAAAAGTTGACTGAATGAATTAGTACAAGCATTATATAGGTACATAGAGTTGGAGGGAGTGTCGGTTGAAAAGAACAGAACCATCACAAACCACCACTGGTTGGTTTTCCCATTCAATTCACTTAGTATTACAGGAACAATTATTAAATACCTGAACTTTACCTTAGAAGCTAGAATGATAATTAGCTGCTGTGAATCCTTTCTGTGTCTCTGAATTTGAATCATCAAGTTGAGAAATGATCAGCAGCCAAGTTGTAACAGTGGCAAAAAATTAAAATGAGGAGAATAGGTTGAGGTGATTGAGAAATGATTTGTAGAACCTTGAAATTGATCAGGTGTGGATATAAAAGGGAAAAGGACTGGAAAATGGGGCAATAAAGATAAAATCCCACCTTTATCTTCATCCAGGAGCTCCTACTTCTTCACCAAAAGACTTCTTAGGCATCAAAACCTACAGTTCTCCTGACAAATAGCATTACCTGGAAGAAATAACACCACCAATGTAAAACCACAATGGCAAGTGTGGTGACTGAAATTACCATAACACAAGATAGTGAAACGGGAAAAAAAAAACCAAACAAAACTTTAAACCAAATTCTGTAAGATAAGGCAGTATCCCAAGAATGAATATGATGAAATTAAAAATCCTAACTTCCTCCTTGATGGTGAGGCACTGGTCCCCCAGATACTGACATCCCAGGACTTCCCTCCTGCCCCCCATGGTTAGGGAGTTGGAACAGCCTCAGTAGACCTATCATGTGACCTAGTCAAACCACC
>NW_011488453.1:0-1933 GCF_000754665.1 Bison bison bison
AGCCCTGCTGACGCCACAGTTTCAGCCGAGTGAGACCCCCGAACCTCTGCCCTCCAGCACTGTATGAGAGTCAACCTGTATTGTTTTAAGTGACTGAGTTTTTGGTAAGTTCTTGCAATAGCAGTAGCAAGCTAACGGTAAGTGTGTTTAGTGTGATCCGTGGTGTGAGTGCCTTTAAAATCCTCCGTTTGGCACTCGCCTTGTTTGTCTCATCTGCCCTTTGTTCCTCGGTTGCTACTTTCTTGTAGACTTTTTTTGAGGGAGATGGTGGAGATGAGTCAGTATATTTTAGAATTTCGTTTTATCTTCTCTACTGACTTTTTATTTGTGCCTTTTTTGGTTACATTTTTAGTAGTTATCCTCAAAATTACTTTTTTAAAAAAGACTGTGACAAGCTATGCTCAAAAAATGTTGAGTTACTTCAGGAATTATTTAAGAACTTCACAGAAGCGCCCTGCCTGGATTCTTCTGAGCTTCTCAGGTCTATATGTGGCATTTAATTAATTTGGGGAAACTCTTGGCCCTTATCTTCATTTTTGACCGTCTTTCTCTTCCCCTCCTGGGACTTCGGCAAACGTGTGCTCTGCCGCGTGATACTGTCCTGAAGACCTCAGGGGCCCCGCTTCATTCTGTTTTTCATGCTTTGTCTGTTTGTGTTTCAGTCTGAATAATTTCTAATGACTTATCTCCATGTTCATGGTTCTTTGCTCTGTCCACAGTCTGCTAGTGAACCACGATCTCTCGCATTTCCCTGTGGTTGTTCTATAGTTTGGGTGGTGTCAGTGATGGTGGAGGAGGGGCCTCTGAAGACCCTCTCTTCCGTAAAAGCAATGAAGATGCTCAGAGCCTATTTTTTTCAGAACTGAAAATTGACCAAAGGCTTGTAGCCATCCAGAAGCATTCGTTCAGGAAAAAATGGTGAGTTGCAGTAAGGACAGCAAGGCTTGTGGCATTTCAAAATGTGCTATTCCCATCCTTCTATCCCCACCTAAGCAGGGACCTTGAAAACCAGCACACACATTCATGGTGAAACCCAGCAGCCTGGGCAGAAGAGGGCTGTGTGTGTGTGTGAGGCCCTCCGTCGTGTCCGAGTCTTTCTGACCGCGTGGACTCTAGCCCGCCAGACTGCTCTGTCCATGGGATTCTCCAGGCAGGAATTCTGGAGTGGGTAGCCGTTCCCTTCTCTGGGGGATCTATCCGACCCAGGGATTGAACCCAGGTCTCCTGCATTGCAGGCAAGTTCTCTACTATCTGAGCCACTAGGGGAGCCCGAAAGGGGCCGGGAAAGGACTGGAGCCCTTCAGAGCCCATCGCCGAGGGCAGCAGCCTTTTTCCTGCCTGGGGTTCCTGGAGGACCCCACTCACAAGGCCAGCCTTGTTGGCCGTTACTCAGGTTGCCCAGTGGAAGCGGCCTTCCCCCCGGGGGCATTTGCTGTGAACCTTCAGAGCCTGCTGTTGAACACAGTGGCTGCCTCACAGGTGGGGGACAGTTCGGTGCAAACAGTAGGGTAACCCAAACGCTCGGGAAGAAAAGCTAGAGAAAGGAGGGATGTAGAAGGCTTTGAAAAGTTGCTGACATTTTCCTGAGAAGCTGGAGGCCACACGCCGGGTCAGGCGGTGCTTGGGGAGACCTCAGGGCATGCACACTCAGGCACGTCATGCCAGACGGTCAGAGGCCGAGGTCAGAGACAGGGTCTTGAGGCCAGCAGAGGCCAGTGGCCTCGGCGAGAGGGTGAGGCGGGCGCCCGCCTCCCCGTGGGACGTCTCCACCGCTTCCCCTGTGGTGCCCACCCTTTCCTGCTGGATTCTCCGGCATGTTAATCATGGTTATTTTAAAGTTCCTCTGTGTTAACTTCAGTATCCGGACCATTGTTGCAGCTGGCTTTGCTGAGTGTTTCCTCTTGCGGTACATCTTAATTGTGTTGTTTGTGTG
>NW_011488453.1:3223-7611 GCF_000754665.1 Bison bison bison
CTTCTGCTTCTGTTAGGTCCATACCATTTCTGTCCTTTATTGAGCCCATGTTTGCATGAAATGTTCCCTTGCAAAGAGTTGACTCACTGGAAAAGACTCTGATGCTGGGAGGGATTGGGGGCAGGAGGAGAAGGGGACGACAGAGGATGAGATGGCTGGATGGCATCACCGACTCGATGGATGTGAATTTGAGTGAACTCTGGGTGTTGGTGATGGACAGGGAGGCCTGGCGTGCTGCGATTCATGGGGTTGCAAAGAGTTGGACACGACTAAGCGACTGAACTGAAGTGAACACATTTTTACATAATAAAAAGTTTTTAGAAGTCCCGTATCACAGTGTCCCATCACGTGAATCTGCAGTGCCTCCTGGTTTGCTGACAGCCTTTCTGAGCTTACACTTCCTTGCACGTTTGGAGTTTGGGTTGCAGGCTTGTTTGAGCCGAAGGTTTGATTATGGCCTTTCTTTGTTTCTCTGTTTCCTCGTCTCATTGCTGAGCATGTTCGTGGTGGCCTACACCTGCCCCGGTACAGGCCCGTCCCGCACTGCCCAGCCATGGCCTGGGGTTCCAGGGCCTGGAGCCTGGGCGTCTGGGCTGAAGGCAAGTTCAAGCAGACTGAGAACCATGGCCTGACGTAGGATCCTCAGGATTTGCACCGCAGCTGCTTGTTCCGGGGGAGCCCTGGGCTCTGGGGCTGAAGCTGGCCTCCGCCCAGCCCTGCCCAGGCCTGTGGCTTCAGCCTCCCCAGCCTGCCTGCCCGTCTGCTGTCGGGTGTTCGCGTCTTGGCTGTGCGCTCGGCCTGGCCCCGTGGTTGTCCCCTCCGCGTGTTTGGAGCAGAGAGGCGTGCTCAGCGCCCTCCCCTGCCCCCCCGACCTCATCGCGCCGTCCCCGCCCTTCCCTGCCCCTTCCGGACCACGGCCTGTGAGCAGGCCTGCACAGTGGGGACGTTTTACTTCCATGTTGGGCAGAGCGTGTTTTATTCAGTGCTTTGCCCAAAAGACGGTTGGGAAGCGTCCTTAGGGAGAAGATGGCCACTCCCCTGCGAGCCCCTGGCCACTGCAGCTGTCTGTTTTCTGTCCGCTGGGATCTGAGCCTCATGAGGCCAGCACCTTCCGCACACCCCCACCCCTTCCCGGGGGACGCCGCCCCTCCCCGGCCTGGCTGCTTCTCAGGCCTGCTTGTCACATAGCACTGTCCACATTCCTCTCTGACCTGGGGCCGCCGCGAGCCCGCTGTGGACTCTGTCGTGTGTCCCCCAAGCCCGGGTCCCTGTGTGGCCGCTGGTCCGGGTGCCGTCGTCTGCTCTTTCTGCAGCCCCTGCGCCAGGCCAGCCCTCGCTGTTCTCAGGCAGAGGTGGGCTGGAGTCCCTGACCCGGGAGGGCCCAAGGGAACTGGGGACACAGCCTCCCCGCGAGGAGCAGGACGCAAGTGCCTGCCCTGCCCAATGTGGCGTCCCTGTGCCAAGGCCTGCCGGGGGTTGGGGGCTGTTGAGGGCCCCCCGGCTGGGTGAGGGAGAGGAGGAGCTGGCCGGGTAGCGTGGCCTCAGCCTGCCGTGACCCTGGGAGGCCCTCGGCGTGTGCACCGGCCATTCTCTTTGCTCCCTCAGGAGGCTGAGGGCAGCTGCCCGCCCAGACCTAGGACGCTGGGTTCCCATGCTGCTCCCTTCAGATCCCTGGCCCCAGACGCAGGGGTTTTGCTCAGCAGGAGGAGGACATCGGGCGTGATTTGGTGGCATGTGTGTGCAGTGCTTCCATCCCGTGAGCCCGGGGGTCCCATCTGCCCAGACACGATTCCTGCCCACCCACACCGCCCCGTGGCTTTGAGCTTTGGGTCGCGCTGAAGCCCCTCTGTCTCTGCGTTGTCATGGGGTCTGGTCACCCTCCTGTCTGTGGAGCCTGTGGGCACCTGGCCGGTGCTGGGAACATACTTGCCCATGTTGGTGCCCCAGGGTCCTCCCTGGATGGCAGGTGGTGGCCTGGCACGGTGTGGGCTTCGGCTCCTAAGTCGCCGACAGCTGACTGGGTTCTGCTCTCCCCACAGGCCAGGGAGCTGGAGAGCCAGGAGGAAGAGCTGAGATGCCGCGACGCCTTCTACAAGGAGCAGCTGGGGCGCCTGGAGAGGCAGGTGGGTCCCGCGGGTCCAGGGAACCCGCCCCCGCGGTCTGCTCTGGGAGGAGGCCTTGCGTCCAGTAGCCTCCTGTGGTTGCTGATTCTCCTGGGGCCGGCGATCAGCGGCCTGCCCTGCTCTCCTGAGGGTGGGCCTCTGAAGTGAACGAGATGCGGAGACACAGCACCCGCCCCTTCCAGGCCCGCAGCGACCCTCGAAAAGCCAGTTGTGACTTGCTCACTGTCTGGGGGCTCAGAGAACGCCTGAGGGCGTGGCGGGGGCAGGGGGCGGTGAACGTGTGGCTCTCCCTGTGCCCGAGCCCAGGGCCAGGCCCCCTGCCTGTCGTCCCCGTGCATCCTGGAGGCTCCGTCACGGTTTGCAGCTTCGAGGCTGGCGGTGTCTCGTGGGCTTGACTGCAGCCTGTTCCGTGGAGCCAGGCCGTGGGGCAGGAGGGCGCTGCCTGCTCCATGGCTGCCCTCCGGTACCCTCGGTGTCGGGGACGCCAGCGTGCGAGGGGTGCAGGCAGCGGGCCACCCTCCTCTGCTGCGTCCTCAGCATCCCGTCCCCCTGCCCCATGTCTTTGGTCACGTCCAGACTCCCTACTTGTGCTGAGGGGCCCTTCTTCTAAGTGGGGTGTGCCTGCCCAGTCGTGGGCAGTTACTGAAAGTGTCCAGGAGACCCGTGGAGATGCGTAGACACCAGTCCTCCGCACAGCAGGAGCTGGGGCTGGGGGAGGCGGAGGGGCTGGTGTGGGCCGGGCACCTTTTCTGGGGACAGCTCTGTTTCTGTAACGGAGGCTATTGCTGTTGTGTTTTTATTTAAACTGGGCCTCGTTTGTTGAAGGCTCAGACCTTGACATTCTCAGCTTCTGTGCACAGGGCTTCAGGGACTGGCTGTGTCAAGCTCCTCTTTTTTTCTTCCATCTCCTCTTAGCTTAGGTACTGATGGTGGAAACCTGTTTAGGAGCATTGGAACCACAGCTGGTCCTCCTGGACTCCCAGTAGCTGGGAGCTGGTGTGGGCGGCACGAAGGTCAGGCTCTTGCCCTGAGGACACCGTCTGACCCGCTGTGTGCTTGGCGGTGTCGGGCAGGAGAAACCGGGGAGCCGCGGAACGCGGCCCTGGTTCTGGGGAGCGGACTTCGTGACCCCTGTGTCCTCACCGGTCACTCTGCAGGACGGCTCGGCCTGTGTGGCACGTGGTGGCAAGTGTGGGAGGCGTGTGAGGCTGCTGCAGCAGCCCTGTGTGAAGGGCCCGCATCCCGCACAGACAGTCTCCTGTGAGCATGCCCCCTCGGGAAAGGCCCAGGTCTCCCTGCTCGTTCCTCTCCCGGCCTCTGGGTCCCCTTGCCCCATCCAGCCCCGCGTGTCCTGGTGGTGGAACCTACTCCTCCTCTGCTTCCTGCGTCCTCATCTGTCACCCACAGGAGGGGCGTTGGCCCTGATGGTCTCCTGGCCTGGTGGCCAGCCCCCTGTCCCCATCCACGGTTCTCACGGCCTTGTCTGCCCTGTGCCTCCTCGCCCAGTCCTGGACATCACCTGCTCGGGCCTGGTGTGTTCTTCCCTCTCCCTTCTCCTGGCCCAGCTCCGTCCCCCGGCCCTTGCCCTGGCTTCTGCCCCGACGTGGTCGATTTGCCCTGCTGAGTGCCAGGTTAGGACACTGTTCTTACACGTCACGGCACCAGCCCTGCAGGACCCAGAGCAGAGAGGGGGCGGGAAGGGCCGTCTGTGGACGGCAGGCCCCGCGCAGGTCCCTGCAGAGAGCAGGCTGCCCCACCTCTGTCAGCAGCAGCTCAGGCCTACCTCCAGACAGGACGTGGGGCCGGGCGGGCTCCGCTCCCACAGCAGGCAGCGGGCCGGTGCTGTCCGAGGGTCACTTGGGGCTGTGTGGTCTGCAGGGACACTGGGGCTCCAGGGGGCATCTTACCCAGAGCCGTTCTGAGTAAACCCGAGTGTCTGCAGGGGTCTCGGAGGTCTCAGAGTCACAGGGTTCTGGCTTCTCAGCTCAAGCAGAGGGAGGTTGGCTTATTCACCCGAGTGAGAATCTCACATCATACATGAGGTGCTTTGGGATGTACGGAGTTCCGGCCTGTCCCGCCTCTGGGAGGACTGTCCCCGTGGACCCTGTGGGCCTGGCTTCCTGCCGTCCTCCCAGGAGCAGCACAGGCCGTCCCGCCTCCTGTTCAGAGGGCCACACCTGGCAAGCGTTGAGCACGTGCTGTCGGCCTCCGACGAGAACGCCAGGTGCCCGTTACGTGAACACGACATGGCGGCACCTGGCTGTT
>NW_011488453.1:7787-16632 GCF_000754665.1 Bison bison bison
CTCGCGGCGTCGCCTGAACACTGCTCCATCCCTGTGGGTGCCAGGGACACATGTTGGTTGTTGGAGAAGCTGGTGGACGGTGCTGCCTGCGACCCTAGAGACACCCCTTCCGTCAGGTTCCCACCAGCCCTGGACCCAGAAGCCGTGTTGCAGGCCTTGGTCGGGGGGCTTGGGAGGGGCCCTGGAGCTCAACCATGGGGACGCAGCAACCGGTGCTCGGGGCTGGTGGGGGTAGTGAGCCGGACTGTCAGGACCATGGTCTGTGTGAGGCGGCAGGTCTCCTCCAGACCCTGGAATCTCACCTTGGAGGTCTTCCGTCCTATCAGTGGTGCCCTGAACACGCCCCCCCACGGTGAGCACATGACCTTGAGCACGTGACCTTGAGCACACGGGTGGGTAGCGCTATCCAGGGTGCTCCCACCCTGTCCTGTGACCACCCTACCCCAGGAGAGGCCTCCTGGAAGACACACCCGCTTCACATAGAAGTTCTCACAGCAGACTCCAGTTGAGGCAATGCCGTTTCTTCTAGATGACTCTCAGATGTGTTAACCATGGAAGGAAGAATGAGAACTGTGAGGAAAGTCAGAAAAAACCTGCATCAGTAGAATTTAAAGAGGGAAAGCAGGCAAGTGACTCAACAGATGGAGGAGTTGAGCAGAAAGCAGAGAGTGGGTTTAAATGGAATCTGAGAGGCATCTGAGGGGTTTTGAAAGGGAAACATGCAGATTACGAAGATTTTAAGTTGCTGGGCTGTGAATGATTAACTGCTGGCTGAGATTCTGAGGCCAAAATCGTGCCTCTGTTGAAATGAGAAAAATGACAGTGATGTTCGAAATGCCTCAGTTTTCAAAAGGAAGCTCAAGAAGGATAAATCAGAAACTAACAAGATTTTTACCTACAAGCAAGGAGTGGGAATGGGCTCGGAAGACAGGGAGGTAAGGGACGTCCCTGAGTATATTTTTTATAAGTAGTTTGACATTTGAATCATGTTGCTATTTTTCTTATTCAAAAAATTACATCAACAGAAATGGGATTAAAAATTAATAGAAGCAGAAATAAATGAACCCAGCTGTCTGTCAGGCAGATAGCAGCCTGCAGAGAGGGAGCCCCCGGGGGGGGATGGCCAGGTTCCCCTCCCCTGCTCCCCGCCAGGGGCAGCCGGGAGCCCTGGATACGTTGCGAGCCCCCGAGGACTGAGAGGAGGAGCAGCAGCGGGCTGGCCTGTGTGCGCACGCACCCTCCCAGGGACGACGTCTCAGGCCCAAGCTCATGGCAGACGGCCACCCAGGCGGGCTCCTGCTCCTCCAGGTTAAGAGGGAGCCCCTAGCAACACTGGAGGTTGGGGGGTAGCCCCCGACATGTGGCCCCAAGAAGTGTTCTTCATCCCTGGGGCTCAGAGACTCATTTCTTCCTGTGAGACCCCACGTGGGTCAGCAGCGCACCGGGGAATCCGGCCCCAGCAGGACCATGGGGCAGCCAGGGGCACTGACCCAGGAGGAGCGCTTCGCCCTGTGGACCAGAGAGAGGGTCCTTGCTCCCACACAGACCGTCCGTGGGCCGCTGGGCGGCAGGGCCCCTGCTGCCTGTAGGCCAGAGATGCCGTCCCATCTGGGACACTGGGGCCTGCCCTGCCGGAGGAGCCCCAGCAAGCGGCCGGCGGGGAGCACTTCCTGCCCCAGGGTCTCAGAGGACCCAGGCGGGTGCAGACGTGCAGTCAAGGCTCTGTCTCCAGATGCTGAGCAGATTGCAGAGGAAACCCGAGGGAAGCTACGCCTGCCCTCACAATCGTGAGATCTGAAAACTAGAGGCGGGCCTTGAAAGCAGGCAGGGAGGACTGGTGTTCTGGCACTGATGCGGTGGGTAACGGAGCCCTGTCTCCCCTGAGGCCAGAAGGGAGCGGTCTGTTACCAAGTCCTGAAAGAAAACTCAACTGTGAGCGCTGCACCCGCCCAAGCTACCTTTCAGGAACGAGCAGGAAATGCCATTCTCAGGTGACAGAGAGCTGGGAGACGGTGCGGCTGCCCAGCCTACCTGTAAAGAGTGGCAAAGTAAGTTCTTGAAACGGAGAACACGATAAAAGAAATAATTTGGGAACATGAATAAGAAAGAAAGAACAGAATAAATTAAAAATGCAGATAAATAGAAGATTATCTTTTGTCACAGCAATTTTTGAAATCATACTTGATTGCTATAAAAGGTAACAAGTCATGATGTGAGACAAATGCATCTATGTCTATATATGCATACACAGTCTGCATATCCAAGCTGACTGTAGACAGTGAGGACGAAGGAATGTAAGTGAAGTAAGGCTTTCAGACCTCACCCTGGGTGGTTGAGCATTAATAGCAGCAGGTTGTACGTTACACGTGTGTTATGATATTACACAGCGCAGCCGCTGAGAAAGTCAGATTAAGCAGTAACTCAGACACACTATTAATAAGTCAGATGTTTAACCCACAGGAAGAAAGAAGAGAGAAACAGGAGGAACAGAGAGAACAAACAGAAAATATGTAATGAAACGGTAGACTGAAGCTCTGGCTGTCAGTAGTCATCCCAAAGGTAAGTGGTCTAAATAAAGCAGTGAACGTGGAGGTTGGCAGGACCTCTCTCACACACGTATACATGCACGCACAGACCTGCACTGTCTGTGAGAGACTCAAGTACAGTGCCAGACGAAAAGGAAAAGGCTGAGGCAAGATATATAAGCATTGAGCCGGAAAACCATGGGGCAGCCATTAGTATCAGATACAGCGCTTCAGAGCAGAGAAAATCACTAGACGCAAGGGGGGCATTACCTGACGACAGGGTTCGTCCACCAGGAGGGCATCGCGGCCCTCGGTGAGCCTGCACCAGAGAAGGGCGGCTTCACCTCGGTGGAGCAGAAGCCGACGGGGCAGAAGCAAGCAGTCTCAAACAGGAGTCTGAGTCCTTAACACCCTCCTCTCAGCAACAGATGGAAAATCAGCCAGGATATAAAGGGTCCAAATGGCATATAATCCAACAACAGCAGAATTCAAATGTTTTCAAGCACCTTTGAGACCAAGATAGTCTGTATCGTGGGCCATAATACTAACCATAGCAAATTTGAAAGACTAGAAACCAGCATATCAAAATATATGGGCTACAGCCTAAGCAGAGTTGAATGGGAAATGTATAGCAGCAAACCCATAAATTAGAAAAGTTTCAAAATCTCAAAAAATTAGGAAAAGAACAGCAAAATAAACCCCAAGCAAGTATAAGGAAGGAAATAATAAAAGATAGCAAAAAATATAATCATGACAGGAAAACACCAGAGGGAATTAATGGAACGGAGCCCTGGTTCTTGGGGGAAAATTGGTGAAATCGACAGCCTCTAGCAGGGACAATGAAGGGGTAGCGAAAACACGAGCCCCTCAGCAGCGACGCAGGCTGTGTCCCCACGGACACCACGGCCACTGGGACGGAAGGGAGAAACTCCGCCTCGTGCTTGTAGAGCCTGTGATGGAGAAGAAATGGGCCAGTTCTCGGAAAACCACAGACTGCTAAAACAGCCCAGATGAGGTTGATACACAGAATAGTCCTATAACCTCTGAAGAAATGGACTTCATGACTATAAGACTCCAGGAGAAGAAATCTCCAGGTCAGATGGTTTCTCTGGAGAGCTCTACAAAGAAGAATTACGACCAATTCTACACAATCTCTTCTAGAAAACAGACACTCAGGGGAAACTTCCCAGCTCATTTCATGAGGCCGTATTTGTCAGACAAGCAGTGTTACCAAACCAAAGACAAGGGGAAACTACAGAGCAATGTCTCTCATGAAATTAGACACAAAAGTTGTGTCTAACCGAATTCAGCAGTGTATGAAAAGAATTATACACCGTGTGTGTGTATATCACAGTATACAAAGTGGGGTTTATTCTGGGTGTGCACTAGGTCAGTGCCTGAAAATCAATGAAATATGTCATATCTAACAATCTAAGGGAAAAATCATAAGATCATATTAATTGATCCAGAGAAGTATTTGAGAAAAATCAGCTCTATTCACGATAAAAACCCTTAGAAAATCAGGAGTGGAAGAGAACTGCCGTAACTAGTTAAAGAGCGTGAGACGAGAGACAGAGACAAGTCCCCAGACCCTCAGCTGGCACCAGAGACAAAGGTGAGGCTGGATGTCCATCCCCGTGTGGGCATGAGACGAGAGACAGAGACAAATCCCCAGACCCTCAGCTGGCACCAGAGACAAAGGTGAGGCTGGATGTCCATCCCCGCGTGGGCACAGCGGGGCTGGCACCAGGCAGGCACCAGCCTCTGGGGGAGACAAGGAAGAGAAAACGAAGGCTGTAGGTCAGAAGAGAAGGAACGAGACGGTCCCTGCTTTCAGGTGACCTGAACATCTTCATGGATGACCAGAGGAGCCCAAAAGAAGAAAAGAAAATCCTGAAACGAATGAAGGCATTAGCAAGGTCACCAGATGCAAGATCCACACACAAGAATCCACTGCATTACAGACTGCCGTGTGCTAGCAACATCTGGATCCTGAGATTAAAGCCAGCAAAAGCAAGATCTGTAAGCAGACCTCATCAGAATCAAAACTTTGGTGCTGTGGAAGACCCTGTGAGGAGGATGAAAAGAGGAGCTACAGATGGGGGAAAACATTTGCAAAGCACACACCAAACAAAGGGCTGTGATCTAGAATATAGAAGATACTCTGACAGCACTCCCCAAAGTTAAATATATAAAACCCAACAATCCAATTAGAAAGATCCACCACAGGGATATACAGATGACAGATGAGCACATGAGAAGAGTTTCCCCATTAGCTGTTAGATATGCAGATTGGACCTGCAGTTGGCACTGCGTACCTGTCGGGGCAGCGGACACCTTTCCTTGTGACATGCTGAGGGGTGTGCAGAGCATGGCGAGGCCACGCACGTCCACATGGCACACGGGAGCTGGCCTGAGAGTGGTCCCCTGAGCCGGTGTAGACGCCTTGAGTGCACGACACAGTGTGTGTGACATGCTGAGGAGTGTGTAGAACGCAGCAAGGCCACGCACGTCCACATGGCACACGGGAGCTGGCCTGAGAGTGGCCCCCCGAGCCGGTGTAGATGCCTTGTGTGCACGACACAGTGGGCGATGACAGACAAGGGTTGTAACATGGTGGATCTTGAAAAGAAAATCTAAGCCCAAACTGACACAAACAGCTCCAGAAACAGGAGGAAAGGACAGGAAAGCTGTCTTTACAGAAGAACCACTGATAAATGTGGAAGGAACGATGGACTGTCCCCCGCTCACTGCGGTTGTAGTGAGAATTACTTCAGGCAAAAGCTGCGACTTCCACGTTGGGAGGGAGTGTTCCAGCACCCCTCCTCAGCTCACGTGCTTGCTGTCAGGGGGCGGTGTGTGGCCGAGGTTCTACGTTCTACATGGCACATCACCCCTAAACTGAGAGGCGTCCGGTGTCTGCCAGGCAGGGCCACAGGCTCTGTGAGCTGGGGGCTCATGAGAAACAGGTCCCCTCTGCTCCCTGAGGTCGGGAGTTTCCTGTGGGCGTGAGGGGTCCCGGCTGCGGTAGAAATCCAGTGTTTATCTAGAGTATCAGCGTTCCTCCGCTCTCGGGGGACGTGGCTGAAGTGTTGGGAGGTGAAGTGCCCTGGTGACTAAAGCAGCTCAAGTGGCTTCAGGCGGAGAGAGCGGGTGAGTGGGTGGACAGGCGGGGCCCCGAGCCCTGCCCTCCTCTGCCCCGCCTTGGGCAAACGGCCCCCAGCCCCTGCGGGCGGCTGCCACGTGCTGCTTGGGCTGGAAACGGTCTTTCTGGGTCTGTCTTGTTTCTCATGTATTTATTCGCTCTCGAGCTTTCAAGTTGCTCAGACCCCTTGTGGACCCATGTGCCGGCTGCCAGGCCCTCAGGCACAGCCCAGCAGCATGGGCCCACGCCTGTCCCACTTAGGAGCTCCTACTGGCTTGCCATCTCCGCGTCTTTGGACTTTATTTGTGGATATGAAAATAGGGACCTTTTAAAAAGTACCCTTCAGCAGCACCCACACGTTAGGCTTCCACGAGGACTGGTTGGATTTCCTGGGTGCTGTGACATTTCCACGCACCAGGGTCTCACGTGTGCTCTGCGCCCGCACCGCGGAGCTCCCGTCTCGGCTCATGTCCATTCACGCGTGTGCTGCGCGCCCGCGCCGCAGAGCTCCCACCTCGGCTCATGTCCATGTGCAAAAGGAGCTGAGCCCTCGCTTACACCTGTTGCTGTGTGTGTCCAGGTCTCCCACAGAGGCAGCTCCGGGAAGGCTGGCTGGTGCATCCGGCTCCCAGCCTCAGTGGACTCTGTCTGCGGCACCAGCAAGGTGAGCTGTGTGACTGCACTCGGGCTGGCATACAGCAGGTGCTCATCACAGCCCCATTCCCTCCTGTGGATGAAGTCAGAGAGGAAAGAAGGAAACCCTTTTCCAGAGTCTCCTACAGGCATTCGTAAACACTTAGCAAGAGCCTTTATGGTGCTTGAATTGAGTTACTCATTTTTGCAGTAATGGAGGGAATTCTCTTTAACTTAGGTAACAATTTACACTTCATATACATTGAGCCAACAAAGTTCCATACAGTCAAAGCTATGGTTTTTCTAGTAGTTGTATATGGATGTGAGAATTGGACCATAAAGAAGGCTGAACATTCAGAAAACTAAGATCATGGCATCCAGTCCCATCACTTCATGGCAAATAGATGAGGAAACAATGGAAACAGTGAGAGACTTAATTTCCGTGGGCTCCAAAATCACTGCAGATGGTGACTGCAGCCATGAAATTAAAAGACGCTTGCTCCTTGGAAGAAAAACTATGAGCAACCTAGACAGCATATTAAAAAGCAGAGACATTATTTTGCTGACAAAGATCTGTCTAGTCAAAGCTATGGTTTTTCCAGTAGTCATGTATGGATGTGAGAGCTGGACTATAAAGAAAGCTGAGCGCCAAAGAATTGATGCTTTTAAACTGTGATGTTGGAGGAGACTCCTGAGGGTTCCTTGCACTGCAAGATCAAACCAGTCCATCCTAAAGGAAATCAGTCTTGAATACTCATTGGAAGGACTGATGCTGAAGCTCCAATCCTTTGGCCAGCTGATGTGAAGAAACAACTCATTAGAAAAGACCCTGATACTGGGAAAGATTGAAGGCAGGAGGAGAAGGGGGCGACAGAGGATGAGATGGTTGGATGGCATCTCCGACTCAGTGGACATGGCTTGAGCAAGCTCAAGCTCAAACTCAAACCGGGAGATGGTGAAGGATAGGGGAGCCTGGTGTGTTGCAGGCCATGGGGTCGCAAAGAGTCAGACACGCCTGAGCGACTGAACAACAGCAACAGCACACTGAGCTATGTCATCCCCACAAAGTATGCTGTCTGGCAGCATTTTGAAGCTGTCCTGAGATCAGAAGTTGGCCTCAGAGGAGGTGACAGCATGCAGAAGCCTCACCTGTTCAGGGGGAGCGGGAGTAGGGCTGTCTGCACAGCTGACTGTGGGAATGGACCTGCTCCCAGTCCCCTGGGAGGTGACAGGGCCATGAGACAGTCCGCTGTCTTTCCTCCTTTGATTTTCTTTTAAAAATTCTCAAACCACAGTATCAAGCCGCTGGGAAACGTAGTGCTCCTCTGTAGTACGCGGTTTTGGAATTCAGCCAGGTTTCTCAGAGGGTGGAGTTCTCTGTGGAGCGGCAGCTGTGGCTGATGGCACAGTGTCGTCAACAGCAAAGCAGGCTTAGCCTCAGGCACCCCTGGCTGGGAGCAGTGGTTCTCACTTTGGGTGCCCAGGGGACCCCCCCGGGAACTTCTTTAAACACCGATGCCTGGGCCTACCCCCGACCACCCACCAGCCTGCAGGCCGGGCTCCGACGGCCCTGTGGCTCCAGCGTTGAGGCCACAAGGGCAGGGAAGCATGGAGGACGGGGCCCCACAGAGGGCCCCAGGAGTTTAGAAAGCAGCTGTGCTGCCCGTGGGCGCCCTGGTTCTGCACACCTGTGCTCCCAGGCGTCCCGGGCACTCAGGTCTGCATCAGGAGACTCAGGAGCTCGCTGACCAGCAGGGCTGGGGCCAGTCCGCCCGTCAGACAGGCTGGGAACTCTGCTGCTGCAGGCCCCTGCCCTGGCCTCCAGTGGGCCCATGCCCCGGCTGACCGCACGGGGGCGCTTTCAGCCCTGGGGCCAGGTTCTGGAAGCAGGTGCCGGCAGTCACTGCCGCAGGAGCGACCCCGTCTCAATGCCAAGCACCCCTGCGTGGGGAGCCTGGTCAGCACCCCTGTGGCCGAGTTCCGGCCCCATGTGGCTCCTGGTCCTCCAGCTGCTGTGGGGAGCGGTCCTGGGACCTTGACCCTGCAGCCCTTTGCTCAGGGTTGGGTCACCAGCCAGTCACAGAAGTGGAGTTAAATTTTGTCTCTTCATTTTGAAAAATTCTTTTAAATTTTCTGTTGTGCTATGCATCTTGTTTTCACGCTACTCAGCTCTTCATTCAGCAGATACGCTTCTGTGAGTGTGCGAGGCAGCTGACCCAATAAAGGCCTGGCTGGCTGCCACAGAGCTGCCCGCCTGGCGGACAGCCTCCCGCCACCATCGCAGAGCTCGCGTGTCCCGGTCCGTCGTCTGTGCTCCCGGCAGCTCCCCACTCCAGCCAAAGCTGACCCCCGTCCTGAAGGGCGCTGCTGCAGGGCGCGGGCGTGGACCCCGCGTCACATGGGCCTAGTGCGGTGTGCATGTGTGTGCGCGCCTATGTCTGCACTGATGTCTGCATCTATAGGGGGACTGTCCACACGGAGCTACCCAGGATGCTCGTTTTCTCTCCCTTGTGAGGGCGAGTGGCAGGCCCCCCAGCCCCCC
>NW_011488453.1:16754-18905 GCF_000754665.1 Bison bison bison
CCCCCCCCTTAGCCACACTCAGCAGCCCCTCGATGTGTGAGGACACTCAGCAGGGCCTGGGGAGCCCGGGCCTCGAGGGGCTGCAGCAGCACGCGGCGGGGCACCTCCTCCCTGACGGTTCACAGGTGCCGGTGCCCACAGGGGCTCTCACCTGGAGCCAGCGCCACACTCCAATTAGCAGTTCACATTGCGGCCAGGCCCCACCGGCAGCCGGGCGGGAGGGCAAGGAAACAGACCGTGAGGGGATCCAGGTCATGAGGGGGCCTGGCGGGAGGGGGCCCCAGGGGAAGCGCCGCTCTGGGCTTG
Organism: Bison bison bison; assembly: GCF_000754665.1. NCBI lineage: Eukaryota > Metazoa > Chordata > Mammalia > Artiodactyla > Bovidae > Bison > Bison bison. Next base: position 17,061 of record NW_011488453.1, read on the forward strand.
GAGGGCCCGCTGGCTGGCTGGTCCTGGCCTGGGGTCCCCCTGAAGCCCCTGGGCCCCATGGCCACACACGGTGGTTTGCTCCTCGCAGCCGCAGAGCAGAGCCGAGACCATCTCCTCTCTCCTGAAGTGTCCAGTGAGATGCTATCTCCTGGGGGAGGGTCCGGGCCCCTCCTCCGGCCTGGCCGTGTGCCCCGTGTCCCCCTGCCGTGGGGAATCTGCCCTGCTCCCCCCTCAGCCACTCCTGGGGGCCGCTGCTTGGGCACTGCCAGCACCAGCAGCTCTGGGCGTGGATGGCGCAACGCAGCTGGAACTCCCTCCTATGGGGAGCTTTCCTCCAGGAAACACAGTCTCCCTCCCAGATAATTCCCTTGGCTGCCGTGCGGTGGGTGTTCAGTTTTTAAGAGTTTCATTGTTTCCTCTGTGCAGGCCCATGCACCCCGAGTGTCTTAAACTCGGTGTCTCCATAGCCTCTGCGGCAGTGCCCATGACACTGCTCAGGGGGCTCTGTGACTGTCCGCAGGGCAGAGAAGCGGGGCAGCAGGCCCCTCAGGGCTCCAACTGCCAGGTGCCTCATGCAGGAGCGGCACGCTGCCCTCCCAGCCTCACGGGTGCCCACCCTGGTGTGATGGGGTCTGCCTGACGCGTCCCCCTCCGCCGTCCCTCTCACCTCCACCCTCTCTTTTGAGCTGAGAACCCAGGCCCTTGGAGAAATCAGACAGGATGAGATATGGAAGCTGCTCGCGAAGTAACTGAAGAAACACTGTGACTCTTAAAGCCCATGGAGATAAGGCTCACATCTCCTTACTCATGTTGTTTAATGTTTAATGGCAGCTTTAATTAATGGAGATGAGGTCTTTTGGTTTCAGACTCACTCTGAGCAGTGGGAGCGGAGGAGGCCGGCTATTCACAGGTGGAGGAGGGGGCTCCGATTCCTTGGGTCTGCTTTAGGGGACAGGTGACCGCCAGGTGCAGGAGATGGGGTGCCACTGGGTTCCCGGGCAGCAGGGCTGGGGGGTCATGGTGCCACCACACTGAAAAATGAATCCTTGCAGTCCCTGTGGTCGGGCTGTGGCGGGACCCCCAGCACGCACGGGGTCCTGACGTGCGTGGGGGATTCCCCATCCTTCCCGAAACCCTTGCGTGGAGTCTGTGAGGGCCTCGCTCTCGGTGGCGGCAGGCTCAGAAGGCGCACCTGGCAGCGTCCCCAGGAAGCGGGGTGGATGCAGGCTGCTGCTCGCTCCAGGGCAGCGGTAGGGGCAGCCGTCCTGCTCAGGCAGGTCAGACGGGCAGGCGGAGGGCGGGCCTGAGTCCTGCGGCCGTGGAGGAAGCGGCTCCGGGGTTATCAGTGCTTCTCGGCCTGCACGCTCTTCCTGTGACAGACCTCACTCACCACAGGCCAAGCCCACAGCCTGCCTGGCTGTGGACCCAGGCTCCCCACAGATCCAGGTACCCCCGGCCAGGCCGTGCATGGAGGAGGAGGTCGGAGCCCCCAGGCCCGTCCAGCCGCATGGCTCCCTGGGGAAGACCGGGCGTCAGCACATCCCCACAGGGTTCGGGGGAGCCTGGTGGGGTGAGGGGAGCCCCGTTCCTTTCCTGCCTGGTGCACTGGGTGTTAAGCCCATACCGCTCATCGGGGGGCCTGGGCTGTGCATGGTCAGAGGTGAGGGATGTGCTGGGGGAGCTGGGGCTCATGCCGTCGCTGGGGTGGGGGCCTACGCCCAACATCTGGCCCCCTAGCATGGCCCAGAGCTGATCCCCGCCCTTCCTGGGCCCTGCTGCTCCTCAGAGCCCCTTCCGTGTGCCCACCAGGAGGCAGCTCCCCAGGCCGAGGGTCCAGGACAGGGC
>NW_011488453.1:19005-26167 GCF_000754665.1 Bison bison bison
GGCCGAGGGCCTGGTCCTGATGCCCCCCCTTCACCCCAGCCCCTGAGGTGGACAGTGGGGTCCGTGAGGCTGGCGCCCACCCTGCCCAGCTCTGACCCTGCCTCCTGTCACCTCCTCTGGTCCAAAAGGTCTAGGCTCCCCGTGTCTCCCGTGGAGGTGGGGTTGCAGTGCCGGGCTGGGAGGCTGATGGCCGTGGGGGCCCCACGTGACCAGGCCTCCCGCACTGCGGTGGGAAGGGGCGGGCCAAGCCTGGGCAGGCCACTGGGCACCTGCTGGTGTCTGAAGGCAGCCCCAGGTCAGGCTCCTCCCGTGGCGTCCTTCTTAGGACATCCTGGGAGACGTCGGGCCCTCTTGGGGCCTCACTGGAGCTGGTGCTGGGGCAGGCGTGTGTGGGTATCCCCTGGAAGAGCTGCATGTGGGCTGCTGGTCCAGTGGCCTGAGGCTGCTCACCTGGCACAGAGAAGTAGGGGGACTGGCTGGGGGCGCCATGGGCTCCACCTGCTGTGGGCCCCGCCCCCCAGCTCCACCTCCCGCGGCCCCCCCACAGCCCCTGCCTGCTGGCCCGCACAGCGGGGTGACCTTGGACGGAAGGCAGCATGTACCCGGGGCCCGAGGGCCCTGCAGTGCGGCGGGTGTCCTGGGCTGCAGTCCAGCACTTGTGCCTGCGGTGTGGCTTGGGGCAAGTCACTTCAGATCTCTGGGCGGCAGAGGCCTGTAAGACGGGCTTGGACCAGATGGCGCTCAGCAGACGCCCAAGGGACAGTGAACATCCTGGGCTGCGGCCTCGCAGTCTCCAGGTGCCTGTGTAGCCAGAGCGGCCTGTGCTATGAGCTCACCAGTCGCGTGTGTGACCACGTGTCCATAAAGCTCTCCTACAGGTTGGGGAGGGCCCTGCTCACAGGGTCTGTGTGTGCTGGGCCGCCTGCTGTGCTGCCAGGGGAGTCTGCGGGCTGAGCAGGGCGGCGGGCGGGATGGGGCTGCAGGAGTCCTCTGTGGTGACCCGTGGCTCTGTGTTCTCTCCGCAGAACCTCGAGGCGTACAGGCTGTCGTCACAGCAGTTCCACGAGGCAGCCACGAAGATTGAGGGCACCATCAAGTAAGGGCCCCTCCTCCTCCCTGCAAGCTCAGCCGCAGCTCAAAACTGCCCCTCGGGGAGACCCGCCCCTGTGCCGCATCCCGGGCTTCTGGAGGGCACTGCGGCTGCGTAGAAACCCGCCCCTGTGCCGCATCGTGGGCTTCTGGAGGGCACTGCGGCCGCGTGGAAACCCACCCCTGTGCCACATCCTGGGCTTCCGGAGGGACACTGACGGCCATGTGTCCCTTCCTGCTCCAAGGCCCCCACGTCTGTCTCATGCCAGGGGTCAGGGCAGAGCCACTCCAGGCCCACGTCCTGCGTGTCCTGTGGGCTCAGATCCCCAGGGAGTCAAGAAGGGGTGCTGCCGGCCCCGTGGTCCTGGGGGTTCCAGGGTGACCTGGCCCTGAGCCACACGCTTCTGCAGGACACTGGTCGGGGGAGCTTGGGCGGCACAGGGCTGAGCTACAGCGTCGTGTCCGTCTGTCCTCCCACACTGGGGGCCTGGGGGTGGAGCGTCAGGAAATGGGGCACAGTCTGAGGCAAATGCAGATGTTACTTGGGGTGCAGACCTGGAAGGGTCCGCAGGGCCCCATGGGGCAGGAGAGTGGGCCTCACACGGCGACAAGGGCACGGCTCTGCTGACCTCCCAGGGGCCGTGTCGTCTCCAGGCCCGCATGCCTCAGGCCAGAGCCAGGGCCCCAGGAAGCATGGTGATTATGGCTCAGTGCGCACGGCTGTGAGAGGTCTGGGCAGCAGTCCGCAGGCCCCAGCGGAAGGCGGCAGCACCAGAACCCAGGAGCCCTCTGTCCCGAGGGTCCACCTCCTGAGAAACGACATGCAGGGCACAGGCTGGCCACCGCCGCCCTGGGGCTTCCTGCGTGCTCTCCAGAGGCTGTAGGTGTTATTGCCCAGGACTGGGGCCTGGGTCCCTGGTGCGGTCAAACCCCAGGGAGTTGAGGTCCCGGGTTCTGAGGCTTCTCTGCCGTCCAGCCTCTGGGAAGGGGAGAGTACACCCTTGGCCGTGATTGCTCACAACCCCTCAGAGTGTCCCCAAACATCAATCTCGCTGTTACCCCCACCCCCCAATGCATTTGCAAATGAGGTGGGTTTTGGGGCCACTGCCTGGGGCACCCTGAGACCACAGGACCCCATGGGCAGCCACTCGATGGCTGCTGCAGCCCCGCCAGCCGGAGCCTACTGACCACTGGGGTCACGCTCCGCAGGCTGACCTCCAGCTCCTCCCGGAGGCTGCTGCCGTGTCGCGGACACGGTCCCTCCGAGCCCCGCCCCCAGGGCTGCCATGGCTGCCACGCCCTTGTATGTGGGGACTGCAGGCGCCTCCTGGGGACAGCGGTCAGGGTCCCGAGGCTCACGGAAGGTGCACTGTTTCCCTCCCCGCCTGTTGGGTACATAGCCCTGTCCCGGAATCGGCTCCCGGTGGTCCCTCAGGGTGCTTGGCCCTGGGGCCTGGCCCGTGCCCGTCGGGTGTCACTGTTAGCCTGCTGCGGTCTACTGGTCCGTGGGACCAGGCCAGCCCCCTCCTCTGATGCTGTCTCCTTGGTCCGGGAAACTGGCTGTGCCTCAGACAGGGGTGAACTTCTCCATATTGGTTAGAAATACGGACTTTCTAAAAGTAAAAAATGGGGTCGCTTCAGTTCTAGATAGCAAAACCAGTTTTATGACATTTAGTTCCTTGTTTTAAGGACACAGCCACTCGGGTCTGGGAGTCGTTTTGGAAAGAGTGTGCGTCTTGCGCGTGGCCTGGGTCCCTGGCGCCTGCACAGCCCTGCCGTGTCTCGGCGACGCAGGACACTGGCCAGAGCAGCGGCCGGGTTTCCCCTGGGTCTTGGTTTCTGCTGGCAGGATGTACGTGTTGGCACGAAGCCGAGGGGCCCCCGGGCCTGTGATGCTGCGTCCTCTGTGCCCCTCCCACTCTCTGGGGTCTGCATTAAGGCCCACCAGCCTGTGCCGTGCTGGCCACTAGGCGATCTTGAACCAGGTCTAAGTGCTGCTTCGCAGGCCCCATCTGCCCCAGCAGCCTTACAGTGACTAATCCCTGGGGCCCAGGTCTGAACAGTGACCAGTCCCGGGGGGCCCAGGTCTAAACCGGTGACCAGTCCCGGGGGCGCGGGTCTGAACGGTGACCAGTCCTGGGGCCCAGGATCCCCAGGTGCCTGGTCCTCGGGGCCAGGCTGGAGTCCTAGGGGAGGACAGCGCCTCGTGGTGAGACACTGCAGCCATGTCCGGCGCCTGGCTGGAGCGCGTAGTGGGGAAGCCTGGTGACAGGAGACTCTGCTCTCGTGGTTTATCGCTGTGCATTCTGTGCATCCGCTCAGGACCGTGAGCAGCTTAGTACAATTGCCTCTTTAAGCAAAGGCCAAAAGTCTGGTTGAAGTTGTAAAAGGAAAACTAGGACTCTTGTAATACAAAGCTTGCTGCTCATCCTGGATATGAAATTTATGACACTTTCCATACAGTAAAATGAGCAGTGAAGCTGCGTTTATTTCTTCAAAGGCAGCAGAATGTGTCTTGAGGAATTAAGGAAAATTAGGAAGGGTGATTTGCAGCATAGCAGATCTCTCACACGGTGAACAGAGCTGGTCGGGAGGTGAAGTGCACTCGGTGAGGGCTGGACGGCCTGGGTCGGTGGGGACAGCAGGCTCTGGCTTTTGCTTTGGCTGACGTGGCAGGAAGTGCTCAGCCAAGGAGTTCACATAGGTTTCACATCGAAGGCCTGGGCCCTCCCGTGCAGTGTGTGTGTGCGTGTGCGTGTGTGCACTTGGCCTGGACACACTGGGTCACTTGCAGTCCCCCGTGTACTGTGCCCGGCGGGGCCAGCGTTCCTGTGGGCAGCGGGCAGGGGCAGGCAGACCCTTCCTGGACCCTGTCCTCAGTCTCTGCCCACTCTGTGGACAGCCACGCCGCCGGGCATCAGTGGGCTCCTGGAAACACACGTCACTCCCTCACCTGGTCCCCGTGGCCCTGTCTCCATGTCCGTGAACGTGGGCTTGTGTGCTCACTTTAAATACCGCATTGCTGTCCTGCAAGGGCAGAATTCTCCTTCAAACCTCGCAGAACTGTTGTTGGTACACGTGGCCGTCCTGGTCGCCCCGCACGTGCCTCCTCCAGCGCGGAGGGCAGGCCGCTCCTCCTGGGTGTGCGGGCCGCTCGCCGTGTGGGCGTCCCCAGCCCAGCGTGGCTCTAGCACACGGGCTCTGTAGTTGTGCCCACGGGTGTAGTGTATGGCCCTGGACGTGTGGGTCTTCCCAGACCAGGGGCAGAGCCTGTGTCCCCTGCGTGGGCAGGTGGAGTCTAACCTTTGGACCAGCAGGGAAGTCCTAGCATCAAAATTTATGTAATCTATTACTTACTGAAGGAGACTGAGAAGCGTCCCAATTTTTTTTTCTTCTACTGATAAAATGACAGCTATGACAGACAGCTTGAACTGACTTCATGCACTTATCTTTCAGTCCTTCTAGAGGGACTTGTCGGTCAGAGAACATGCGTGTGCAGGCGCACACGTGTGCACACACACACCTGCCATGATTTATTGCCACCCATGCATGCTTCAGGCGCCCCCCCGCTGTGGTTTCTCGGGTGTGGGGTGTGAGGTGCAGACCCACTTCGGTTCTTCACCAAACGGGGAAGCTTTGTGCCCTCGGCAGAGATGGAAAACCCCACCCAGCCACGCACCGTTGACCTTGGGTCTCCTTCTGGACACTTGGGGCCAGCGTGTGCATTCCAAATATGTGTAAACACACCTTGCCACTCAGTTATTTAAGACATAAGCTATGCAGCAGAGCAAGTCCTTGCCCCTGAGAGCTCGTTACAGCGCTTTTTTCAGATGATGCAGAATCACTTTGTCACACCGCCCCCTGCCCCCGTCCCAGCCGGAAAAGGGGCCCCGGTGGGCTCTTTCAGGGATACACGCATCCTTTTGAATATATTCAGTCATCTCAAATGGCCATGCATGTTCAGTTTTATTTTGTCTTATTTTGAAGTGATTTCAAACCAACAGAAAGGTCACAGGAATAAGCACTCGTGCATTAACCCAGGTACCGGGGGGTCATGCCCGAGTCTGCATCCTCACCACTGCCTCGAGACAGAAGCACCGTCTTCCTCTAACCCGGTGACTCGCTTCCCCCAGGGCCTCCAGTCCGCCGAGCTGCCCAAGGCCACGCTCCGTGACCATAGAGCCCTTCCGGTCTGCAGCCACGCTGCAGACCCCGGACACGTCCCCCAGGCTGCCGCGGCCCTTCCTGTTCTGGCACCTCCATGACCAGAATGCAGGGGTCTGAGCTGGTGATGCAGGGGGCTGGTGGGGCTGACTGGGTGAGGACAGAGGACCCGGGGGAGGGGACAGGCGCCCGGGGATGCAGGAACTGGAGCAAGCGGGGTCCGCCTCGCTTCCTCCAGCAGCCCCCAGTGCCCCCTGCATCCCGGGGCCTGGCCTCCTCCCTGCCGTGGTGACTGCTGGTCGGGCCAGGTGAGGGGCTGGGACCCAGCTGTCCCCAGGCCCCCTGCGCCCCCAGCACGGGCTCGTGCAGTGCGTGCGTGGTCAGGGGCGAGCACGGGGATATGTGGGCTTGGGACAGCTGCCGCTGTGGCTCTGGTGGGCCCACATGTGGTGTGTGCACCCAAACCCAGTGTGACCCCAGTGGGGACGGGTCCTGGCGGCGGGCTGACAGGTCGGGAACCGGCAGAGAGGATATAGGAGACAGGCCTCGGCCGTGGTCATTCCCTTTGCTGGGCATGCAGGGTGTGACCCCAGTGGGGATGGGTCCAGCCTGGGGAGACTCAAAGGTCGGGGCGCTGCTTCCGAGGTAGAGGACCGCAGGCCCCCAGCAGCCCCCGTGTCCCCACGGGGCCCTCCTGCCACGAGCACCTGTCTCCTGTCCCCGAGCCCTGTATGGCCCTGCCGGCCGGCCCCCGATGGGGCTCTACTGGGCTTGACTGCGTGGGGCTGTCCTCTGCTTGCGAGTGACTCCAGTCAAACCCCTTTGCAGGGCCAAGGGTCTTCATTCGGACCTGCTGAGGCTGAAACGGCCGCTGTGGCCCTCGTCCCGGGGTCTGCACGCCTGGGCAGCCAGCCTCAGGTTTTGGCCACTGCTGCTGGTGGCTGACCCCCAGAGCCTGTGTTCAAGGGCCCTGCCAGCCCCTCCTGTGGGCGTCATGCCTGTCTCACAGTGGCCACCACGGACATGCCAAGGGCAGCGCCCCCACCACTGTGTCCTTGCAGCTGCAGAGGGACCCCAGGGATGGGCCTCAGCCCTCGGGAGACACTGAGTGTGGCTCCCACCCAGTGCCACGCCTGCCCGGCCCCCAGTGAGCCTCCTCTCTCGGGTGCAGTGCCCTGGACGCTACCCGGAAAGCTGGCCCTGAGGGTGCTGGGCCTCAGCGTGCAGGCAGGGGCTGCTGGCCCGTCTCTGGGCAGAGGGCGAGGGCCGGGCGGGCACGGCTGTGCCCGTGTAAAGGCTTCAGGAGAGCGGGGGCGCAGCGCAGCAGGGTGGAGGCTGCATCCCTCATGGGGTGGCAGCTCCCAGGGAAGCATGTCAGGTGGCCGGTCAGCCCTGGATGCTGGGGACGCTAGGGCTTGGCGGGACTGGAGCAGGGGGCGGGGGCAGCCTGAATTCAGTTCTGCAGGAGATCCTGGCCTGGGCGCCCCACCAGCGGGCTAGGAAAGGCCCCAGGAGTGTCTCAGGATCGGGGGAGCCAGACTGGGGTGACTCCGGTCAGCAGGAAATGGGTGGCCTCGAGAGAGCAAGGGAAGAGGGGGTCCAGCATCCAGGTCTGGGGGGTCCTAGGCATCGCTACACCTTCCCTGGTGCCTCCCACCCCTGGGCCTCAGGGACCACAGGGGATGGCTCTCCTGTCCCACGGGTCCTGGCGTGGGTCTGCTCGGACACTCCTGACCCCTAAGACGTGCTGTCCCCTGGGCCCACATCCCTTCCACGCGTCTGCTGAATTGCACTCCTGGGTGGGGGTGGGGGCGGACACGTGCCTCCCTTGCAGCTGTTTCACAAAGGGTCAGGGTCAGGAGTGGCCTACTGGCTCTGTGCATGTATGTGTCTGTGCACGTGTGTGTGT
>NW_011488454.1:0-1489 GCF_000754665.1 Bison bison bison
GGTGGATGGGCAAGCAGAAGTGCCCACGAATCCTTGACGATGCCTGTTCCAGTGTCCTTCCACCCCAGACTAGGGCTAATGTTCCTGGCTCTTCTTGGCTTAGCATGTGGCCGATATGGCTCCTTGACCTAAAGCAGATTATGAACAACCCTTAAGTTTCTGTCATGATCAGCGACCAAGATATAGACTTTCTCAGCTCATGATCGACTTGAAGTTCAGTGAGGGAGACTGAAGACGGGTGGGGTATGGGGACTTGGTGGGGAGTGAGAGGATCATGTTATCCATGTTCCTACACTGTGAGAGTTTGGAGAGGCTTCGTGGAAGCTGTTAATGGGAGGCAAGCTGAGGTCCCTAGATGCTTACACCTTTCTCTTCTCCCTATCCTAGCAGGTACAGGTGCGAGCCATCCCCGATCCCACAGCAAGTTGATCTTTTCCTTTCGGTACAAACCCTACTTCTTGAACACAGTGATCATTAAGGAGTATTACCTTGACATCACTGGTAAAACGCGTCTCCTGGGGTGATGAGTGTGGGTGTGCAAGGGTGTGTATGATTCACCTGTGGGGGTCCGCACCCGTCTCCCCTGTCTTTCTTCAGGGTAAAGGGCACATCATTCCACACCAGTCCATTGGTTCTGGGACTTTGAACAGGGAGGACTCAACCACAGGCTGGTCACCATGAGGCTTAATTTTCTCAACTGGTTGTCAGGCCACAACTGCCCAGAATCAAACAGGATTGTTGAGGTGGTCTAGTTTTGGTCCTGCATACAGTTGATGATTGATGTTGGAGTTCTTGGCTGCTCATGGGAAGGTTCGGGTCCTGGTCAGTCCAGAGCGGACATTGCTCATGTTGCCACCAGATCATCAACTAAGACGAGTGGGACGATCCCCTGAAGTACTACCCCAGCAGGGAAGATTCTTCCGTGAGTGGTAACTGACAGAAACACATGTGGTAAAGTGCTGGAGGTGGGCCGTGAAGGGACAGCCATGTTGGAGCCGTGACACTGTCCTTTCCCAAATGGTGATGCTCAGGCTCATGCAAGCTGACTGAGGAGCGTGAATTTGGGCCATGCATGTAGCAGGTGGCCTGCTGAGACTGGGGCCTGGGCATTCAGTGTGTCCATGAGTGAAACAAGTCTCCCTCAAATCAGCTGTGGTTGCAGCATGAGACTCCTAGGTGATACTACTAGAGGCAGGGTGAAATAAGTATCTTTTTCAGAATCATCCTCCTGTGGGTCCTGCCATCACCCGGCCTCCTGTTGCTCACTGAGTCTGACATTGCCTGGGCCCTTCATTCCCGCCCCTTAACCCGGGAAGATCTATCATTGAAAGGGTATTCTCTCTGGGATCCCAGTGCACCTGTATGCTGACTTTGGGATCTTTTGTGAATTTCCACATGCACCACTTGGTGTCTCACAAGCACCACACATGCTGCACTAGAAATGGCTTCAAGCTACCTTGGGAAAATATGAAAGAGCTCGTGGAGGAGG
>NW_011488454.1:3769-6836 GCF_000754665.1 Bison bison bison
GAGAGGCAGGAGGAAAGTGCCTGTGGGCGACCAGTGAGAGTTCAAAGATTCCAAGACACAGAACAGACAGCAACCTCAGACACAGAAGCCAAAGTAGGTGACCACACAACCCCTTGACCACCCGGCCACAAGGGCCTTTCTGTCCTTCTGAAGTGCCAGGCATACTTTCCCTGACCTGGCCATGAGCATGAGTAAGGTTTGCCTTTTTTGTGTGCTTTCAGTGATGGACCAGAACTGCAGCATAAGGACCTGCTACCTGCAGAACTTCCAGTTTGAAACATCACTAATTGTACTCTTTGCAGAACACATATATTGGGTATCAGGACTACAGGATGGATGGCTTAACTTGATCCTCTTACTGCTCCCGGCCCCACAGGCTTGGGCAACTAGGCAGGCTTGGGTGTGTTCTCACATGGAGAACAGAACCACATTTGCTGTGAACCACCTCAGGAGATCCCATGCATGCAAAGGTCATGCAGAGAAGACCTGACAGGCAAAGGTGGATCAGGACTCGAGGTATTACCTGGACCTGCTCAAGCATCTGCCCGAAACCAAAATCTGTCTCTACTGTTTCCTATATTATGCCTTTCACCAATTCTTCTGACATTAACAGGGTGCTCTCCCTGACCATCATTATCTGAAGAAAATCAACTTAAAGCTCTAGTTAATAAGTCTCCTGGGCTTGAAAGGAGCATTTTAATTCTAACCCCTCTGTTACTGTTTTAGCTTGCTTGGCAGGTTTATCCACACTCTTGTATCTAACGCACATGATTGTTCACAACACCCGAAGCATAACCTTCGAGTGATAAAACAGTGTTATTAGAATAATACTGTATTGTTAAGCCAATGTTTCCTTCTGAGTTTCCTTGTCCTTTACCCAATTTGCACCTGGGACTGCATTAGCAAATATAGTTGGTATGCAAGAAAAACAAGCAGTAGCCTTGGTATTAGCAACATAAGACATGCACTGGAGAAAGAAATGGCAACCCACTCCAGTGTTCTTGAGTGGAGAATTCCAGGAACTGAGGAGCCTGGTGGGCTGCCATCTATGGGGTCACACAGAGTTGAACATGACTGAAGTGACTTAGTAGCAGTAGAAGCACAGAGTTGGAAGTGCAACGTGACATGATTAATGAGCAAGTGAAAGAAAACAAGCAGGACAAAGAAAGTTGGGTGCTTACCAAAATTAATGTTCCTGGAGAAGAAAGCTTGTATTTCTGCATATGTGCAAGTCTCCTCTCAGGGATGTTACTGTGTACACATGCATGTGTGCATATAGAGGTCCCTGCCAGTACGCTTGTGAGTATGAGCTGTTGGAAATGACAGCCAGGTGATGGAAGTTGGATAACGAAAACATGAAGGTCTTAGGGAAAGGTACATAGACTCTGGCCAGCAGAAGGACTGAAGCCAGGGAATCGATTCCCATTATCTCACTGAGTAAACACATTCTAAATGGAATTACAGTGGTGCACCCTGGATGCCTGGCAGAAAGGAGAGGCAGGGGGAAAGAGCCTGGAGAGTGGACCGAGGAAAGGCCACTACACCTGCAGTTTATGAAAAGTAGAAAATGTATCTAATGACCTGGAAGGAGAAACTGTATCTTATTTATTGAGATATCTAGCCAAGGAGAATTCCAGCCATACAGCCAAAAGTGCTTCCTGGTTTCTTCTTGCTGCCTATAGTAAAATATGAAGGGAAATTAAAAAAATAAATAAGAGAAGGACAATTTAAAAAATAAGACAGAACTTGCTGATTTGGAAATTTTCCAGTCTTTTAAGATGACAGAAGATGCTAAACTTAATGGCTCTCAAGCAAGGTCATATCCAGGGCACTGAGATAAGATGGTCTAAATATAACATTTTACATCACCTATAGGTCATTCTTATTATTTTTTTAAAATAAAGGTTGTCTAAAGATGAGTGTGACTGTAAAATTCTTTGTTAAGCCTCAGAAAGCTAGAAGGGGATGCTTCATGACATTATTTAGGCAGGCCAATGCCCTCCAAAGAGTTCAGGGGTGTCACTCAGAGATCATTTCAGTCACACAATAAGACTTCTACCAAGTTTCTGGGTTGTAGCCCTCAGCTATCTCAGCAGAAAACCAAGACAAAGGAGGACTTTTTATGAAAACATGTGATTGTGGCTTTGGAGTGGGGTGCTTTGCCATGAACACCAGTAAGATTATCAGGAGACACACCAAGTTTTTAAGATAACATATATATATGTTCAGCTTGGACTGAAAGGACTAGAAATAGTACAAAATAAGAGAGCTCTGGACTTCTACCTTCGACAAGCAGGAAGCAGGCTAGGGAGACTGTTTCACTGTAACCATATACTAGCCGCCTTTCATGCAATGGAATCATGTCAGAGGGCAGAATTAAAAATTCAGAGACTGAAGCTTAGGATGTTTCCAGGCCTTAAATCCTAATCAAAGGACTGCCAATAAGAACCCGTGGGATTTCAGAACTGCTACTATTGACTCCCACTCCCCTCCCCTTTCTGGAACAGGAGTGTCTATAAAGGTTATCTATGCCTGACCCAGCACTGTATGTTGGCTGTGAAAGTGAGCGATTAACACATCTCTTTTGTTCACAGATCAGATCTAGAGGAACTACACTTGTATAATTTGATCTGATGTGTTGGAGAAGACTTGAGAGTCTAGTGGACTACAAGGAGATGAAACCAGGCAATCCTAAAGTAAATCAGTCCTGCATATTCATTGGAAGGACTGATGCTGAAGCTTCAGTTCCAATACTTTGGCTACCTGATGCGAAGAACTGACCCATTGGAAAAGAGCCTAATGGGGGAAATATTGAAGGCAGGAGAAGGGGACAGCAGAGGATGAGATGGTTGGATGGCATCACCAACTCAATGGACATGAGCTTGAGCAAGCTCCTGGAGTGGATGGTGGACAGAGAAGCCTGGCTTGCTGAAGTCTATCAGGTCAAAAAGAGTAGAACACAACTGAGCGACTGAACATTTGAGATATTGCACAAGTAGACCCTGATCCATATCTGAAACTGACTTAGATGACAAGGTCCTGAACTACAAGTTAATGCTATAATGCA
>NW_011488454.1:8968-10166 GCF_000754665.1 Bison bison bison
AAAGAAAGAAAAGGAAATGTCTCAACAGATGTTGTAAACTCTCCAATAAAACAATTCTCTTTAAAATCTAAAAACAGAAATAGAAATTCATTAAGCCATAGCCTCATTGCACTTGATGGTACTAAGAACAAGAAAACCCATTTACACATCACTGTTTAGAATTTCTGGCAAACACAATATGATTATTTAAAAAAATAGAAATAGAAATATGCCATGTTATTTGTAAAAAGATGGACAGCAGAAATAATTTTGTAAAAAACATTTTATTTCTATAAATAGTAATTTTACTTAGAATGTTTTGGCAACATTAATAAAAAAATAAATTTTACCTGAAAGAACAAGCAAAGTAGACAAGGAAATTCAGAAAGAGCAATAACAAAATAGTGATCTTGACAGATATTCAAATATTTGTAAACAAAACAAAGTGTCATTGCCTGAAAAAAATACAAAGATATCAACAGAAAAACAGAGGAAGCTCCTGAAAGAACTCAACTCACTATTAACCATATTTTATTTGCAGGCACAGAAACTGACTCAAGTTAATTCTAAGAAGCAAAGCCCTGATGTTATTATCTCCTCTCAGTTTGTGTTTGTTTGTGTGTGTGTGTCTGTGTGTGTGTATGTATGTGTGAAAAGTAGGAAATTTAGGCTGGAGAGGGAAGAAGAGTGTAGAGAGTTAAAGTGCCTTTAAGGAGGAGGAGGAAAGGCAGAGGGTTGAGGATTTCATTGTGTGATTTGAACAGCACTGGTGAAGCTCAAACAAGACAGGTAGCAAGCCATGCAGGCCTAGGGGAAGAGCGTTTCCAGAAGAACAACAGTTGCAAAGTCTTTGGATCGGGAAGAAATGGAATTTGCTTGTGGAAAAGCAAGGCCAGTGTTGTCAAAAACAGGGCAGCAGTGGGGAAAATAGTAGAGTAGAATGACAGAGAATGGAAGAGAGGAAGTAGTCAGGGACCATATCACTGGACCTTTTTATTTGGCAATAAATACAACTTGTACTGTTAGGAGCATACTTCAGAGCAAACAACAGTAACTGTGTTCAAAATACTAAGCAACAATAAAAACATATAAAGAAAACATTTCATATTTTTACTATAGAAATAGAATAAAGGAGATAAGAATGCAATAGTCTGTACATTTATTTATAAATAGAATTTTCACTTGAGACCAGAACACACACACACACACACACACACAC
>NW_011488455.1:0-331 GCF_000754665.1 Bison bison bison
GACAAATACATAGGATTCAAGTTGTTCCAATCAACTTCTTCCAAGGGCTGAATGACCTGCAGGAACTACTCCTAGGGGAAAATCCCACTGTATTCCTAGACCACCTTCAACTTGACTCCCTGATTGATCTCACAAAGTTGGATATATCAGGGACAAAATCTGGAGACTGAAGCCTCAGTTTAAATGTTTCTTTATTCCAAAAATTAAAAAGACTAAAAATGCTGCGCCTGGAAAACAACAACTTAGAGTCACTGACTCCTGGCATATTCTCTGCCTTAGAAAGCCTTCAGATCTTTTCTTTAAGATTCAACAACCTAAGGGTCATTAATCA
>NW_011488455.1:431-1184 GCF_000754665.1 Bison bison bison
ACAGTGTGTTGCCTCCTCCAGAAGGTGCCTATATTGAAGGCTTTGGTTTTTAGGAAAAATGCCATTAATTCAGGGAGCATAAAGCACCTTGCCAACTGTACCAGGCTTTTATCCCTTGACCTTAGCCAAAGCAATGATCTGGTTCACCTCAATGACAGTGAGTTTGATGCTATACCCAGCCTTCAAAGGCTGAATCTAAACAAGTGTCAGCAACAGGACCTGAAATGCCCTCAAGAACTTGAGAGCTCTAAACCTGAGCCACAACAAGTTTAAAATCTTTCCATATTTTTGCATTTTCACCCTTAAGGTACTTACAATCACTCTTTCTCTCTAGAAATCCCATCACAGAACTCAATAGTATGGCCTTTTATGGGCTGTATTCATTAAAAGAGCTCAATTTGGCTGGGATACTGGTTTGCTCAATTTCCAAATTTATAGAGTTTAAATCTTGAATACAACAATATTCGGACCCTGAAACACAAAACCTTTCAGTTTCTGAAGAAGCTCCAAGTTCTCATTCTCTCCCAGAACCACCTGAGCATCATAGAGAAGTATGCATTTTCTGGCCTCAATCACCTCTATAAACTCGACTTGGCATACAATATCTTGTCAAATTTTCAAGCTGGCCTTTTCTTGGGCCTGGAAAATCTAGAAGTTTTGAATCTCAGTTTTAATAAAATCACTTATGAAAGCACTAGGACCTTGCCATTTCCTCCATTTATGAACCTCAAGTCTTTGAAACAACTCAACCTA
>NW_011488455.1:4892-6445 GCF_000754665.1 Bison bison bison
GGGGGTTCAGGATGGGGAACACATGTACACCTGTGGCAGATTCATGTTTATGTATGGCAAAACCAATACAATATTGTAAAGTAAAAAAAAATAATAAAAAATAGATTAAAAAAAGAAAGAAAGAAAGAAGTGCTCAGGAAGGAAAAACAAAACAACTTTTTGCATCCTGAAGAAAACGGGGGGCAATTTCTCCAGTCTTTGGCCCACATTGATTAACCCTTGTATGCCTATTGTCCAAGTCGGATCCCTGGAATATGAGGACAATGCTGCCTCTGGGCTGTGCTTGACAATGCATTTTTTTTTTTCCTAAATTGGGCATAGCCATTCACTTCCATGGATATGGAATATGTCTTGAATCCTTCTACTCAAGGAAACAGCAAGTAGACTTCTGTTATTTTCCTGGTCTTAAGTAACCTTTACCTCTCTGGCTGCTTCGATGCCCTGCTCTTTCCCCATCACACACGTGCACACACACACACACACACACACACACAGTGGCATGACTCAGTGAAATATGACAGAAAGAGAGGTTGTATTCAGGCAACTTCAACAGGTATTAGAGCATGTTCCCTTTGGATAGGGGAGCTATATTTCTCTTATTCTTCCTGATTCTTACACAGCAAGAAAAATAAAACAAAAATATCTCTATATATTATCCTGCTGTGAAATTAATAAGTGAAAATGACAGGCAAACCAAGATAATTGGGCAGCATGCCAATCAATGATAGTATAGGATTCCTTGAAATTATAGTGTGTGATATGAGGGATACAATACCATGAAGAGGGTGATGACTGTAGCCTAGTAGAAAAGCACACATTGGTGCATATGTGTGTAGTCTTTCTTAGAAGGAAAGGTGAATAATTAATACCTTGAACTGGTTTCATTTCTGAAATGATGAGGCAACCGTGCTGGAACAGAGACTAAATGTTATAACATATTCTAGGAAAGTAGATGAATGGCAGTGTTTACCCATGTACTTGGAATGAGCTACATAAGTTCAGAACCTAGTGTGAAAATGTGTAATCACTTGTCCAAAAATGTTCAGAATTTCAAGACAGAGATGGCAGAGCATTGAACCAAGTATAGGGACCTTCTGAGTGTGGGGCCCTGTGTGACTGCACATGGCCATGACACCGGCCCTGCTTATGACTAGCAGCCAGGTACATAGCATTTGTTTCTTACAACTTAAATCTCCAAATAGGAAAACAGGGTATTTTCCCACATAGCATATTATTTAATCCAGTAAATGGATGATTATTTCTTTTAATGAAACTATCTCACCAGTCTTTGAGGTCATCTAAAAAAATAAATGGAATTGTTTTCTGTATTAAAAAAAATACCATCACTACCACAGATTAAATGCTGTTGTCATTTCTTGTTTTTTTAATCTTAGATGGGACTGGGGTAGTAACTCAAGGCATGCATGTTATACAAAGGTTTGCATTATGTCTTTACATGTATCAAATATTTACTTAGCTGTTCAGTTCAGTTCAGTTCAGTCGCTCAGTAGTGTCTGACTCTTTTTGACCCCGTGAACTGCAGCATGCCAGGC
>NW_011488455.1:9774-10514 GCF_000754665.1 Bison bison bison
ATGCGAAGAGTTGACTCGTTGGAAAAGACTCTGATGCTGGAAGGGATTGGGAGCAGGAGGAGAAGGGGACGACAGAGGATGAGATGGCTGGATGGCATCATTGACTCGATTGACCTGAGTTTGAGTGAACTCTGGGAGTTGGTGATGGACAGGGAGGCCTGGCGTGCTGCGATTTCATGGGGTCACAGAGAGTCGGACACGACTGAGCGACTGAACTGAAAAGATAGATTTCATTTCATTGCTTACCATCCCCTGACGTGCCCAACCTAATCTCTATAATCTAAAGTACCCCTGGATACCCAAGGCCCAAGCCTGCAGCTTTTTACGATCAGAAAAAAGATCGGAGTCAGTGAGTTGCAGTGAGGAAAGGAAAGGAGAAGAGAACATGCAGCTGCAGAACGTGTTTTCTTGCTATCCCCTGCACGTACTGCCATTTTTCTTGCTATCCCCTGCACGTACTGCCACCTGGTGGTTATTTAATGACCTACACTATCTTTTCCTCCCATACACGTGCTCCGTCTTGTCCGACTCTTTGAGACCCGGTCGACTGTAGCCCACTAGGCTCCTCTGTCCATAGAATTTTCCAGACAAGAATACTGGAGTGGGTTGCCATTTCCTCTTCCATTTCCTCATATAGTCTTGTTCTAATGTGCACCCTTAGTGTTAACTGAGAAGCAATGGCACCCCACTCCAGTACTTTTGCCTGGAAAATCCCACAGACGGAGGAGCCTGGTAGGCTG
>NW_011488455.1:10614-11121 GCF_000754665.1 Bison bison bison
AGACCGGGGTTCTAACTGTGGGAACTATTTCCCAAGATGAGAAATGTTGAGCATTTTTGAAAAGCTAAAACTTTTAGGCTCACTACCACAGATGTTGTGCAGGCTGCAAACACAGCTTAAATTGTAATCCCTAGCTTAATGGAGCTTGCAACCTAATCAGGAGATAACATATATTTATGTAACAAAATTAAAATGCTAGTCAAATGAGTGATACAGACAGTAAATGTTAAATTAATTAGAAAAGAGAAAGATGGTCAGAATCTGAGTAGCACTAAGGAATGGCAATTAATATCAAATGACCAAGGTTTGGGGCTTGACTCCACCACTTAGGAACTGTAATTCTATTATTCAACCTCTCTAAACCTCAATTTTCCATTTCGTAAAATCAGGTTATTTATAATATTTTTTTTCTAGGCTGTTTTAAAGTACTAAATGAAACAAATGGGTAGATGGTCTTTAGGAGGATGCCTGGTTTATAGATGTTAGCTAAGAAATGCACCTTCCTCA
>NW_011488456.1:0-195 GCF_000754665.1 Bison bison bison
CCTGTGGCGGATTCATTTCGATATTTGGCAAAACTAATACAATTTTGTAAAGTTTAAAAATAAAATAAAATTTAAAAAACAAATAAATAAAATGCTACCACGGGGGCGGGGGGCGGGGGGGAAACACATACAACCTTTAAAGAATGATTAATGCTAAAATATGAGGGAGTTACATATTTGCCTCCTGAAGACTAT
>NW_011488456.1:364-2146 GCF_000754665.1 Bison bison bison
GTAGTGTGTTCTTCATGACCTCACCACAAATCAGTTGAGTATGATCAACTCTGTAGATTAAACTACCAATTTAAACTTACCAGTAAATACAGGGTTTAAAGAAACCCAAAGTATGATGATTCATAAGGACTAATTCACAAAAACCAGATGGCAGGCAATCAGAAAGGACGTTTTATTCATCCCCATCCAAAAAATTATTAATATTTTTTTTTCGTGGCTATGCCACACAGCATATGGGATCCTAGTTCCTTGACCAAGGCTGGAAACTGTGTCCCCTGCAACTGAAATGTGGAGTCCTAACCACTGAACTGCCACTGAACTTCCTGATCCTTTTTTTCTTAATTTGAATTTGTGAATGGAATTATAGTTGATTTTCAATATTTCAAGTATCTAGCAAAAGCAATCAGTTTTAAATATACACATACACTTAAATATTCTTTTTCTGATTCTTTTCCATTTACAGACTAGAGTTCTGTGTGCTCTAGATGCTTGTTTATTTTATATTTAGTAGAGTGTATTTGTTAATTTCAAATTCCTAATTTATTCTTCCCTTGCTCCCTTGGCCAAACTTGTTTTTGGCCATGATACGTGGATTCCAGGATGTCACTTCCCTGGTCAGGGACCAAACCCAACACATGGCAGTGAATGCATAAAATCTTAACCACATTGGCCAACTCTTAATGTGCTCCATGTTTTAAAATAATTTTAATGTCAAGCTAAAATTTTAATGAGATAATAACATTATTTTAATTTGGTGATTTAATTTTCATTAGCTATACAGTTTTACTCTTCCAGAAATTAACAGAAATTGTATCCATTATATCACTTGTGTTATTTTCAGTAATTTTACATATTATAAACATTACACCCTGTTGCTATGTATGTCATATCCATCTTCTTCGTTTTATGGAAATCAAACTCACCCGTTTTCTTTCCCAATTTTGAAACTTAGTGTGCCCTAGAAATTTCCTTAACCCCAAAGTAAACTATGACATCCCATAGTCACTGGTCTTCTATTTGATCTAACATAGCTTTTCAAATTGAAATCAGAATCACTTCATTCCACAATCAATGTCCACATTGAATTTCCAGAGTATCTAATTTTAACTGGGTGGAATCTGAGCCTTGGTTTACTTCTTAAAAGTTCTATCAGATTATATTAATGAATAACAGTCAGTCAGTCAGTTCAGTCAGTTCAGTCGCTCAGTCGTGCCCGACTCTTTGCGACCCCATGAACCGCAGCACGCCAGGCCTCCCTGTCCATCACCAACTCCCAGAGTTCACTCAAACTCATGTCCATCGAGTTGGTGATGCCATCCAGCCATCTCATCCTCTGTCGTCCCCTTCTCCTCCTGTCCCCAATCCCTCCGAGCTTCAGAGTCTTTTCCAATGAGTCAACTCTGCATGAGGTGGCCAAAGTACTGGAGTTTCAGCTGTAGCATCAGTCCTTCGAAAGAACACCCAAGACTGATATCCCTTAGAATGGACTGGTTGGACCTCCTTGCAGTCCAAGGGACTCTCAACAGTCTTCTCCAGCACCACAGTTCAAAAGCATCAATTGTTCAGCACTCAGCTTTCTTCACAGTCCAACTCTCACATCCATACACGACTACTGGAAAAACCATAACCTTAACTAGATGGACCTTTGTTGGCAAAGTAATGTCTCTGCCTTTTTTTTTTTTTTTAAACTTCACAATATTGTATTAGTTTTGCCAAATATCGAAATGAATCCACCACAGGTATACCTGTGTTCCCCATCCTGAACCCTCCTCCCTCCTCCCT
>NW_011488456.1:4433-8351 GCF_000754665.1 Bison bison bison
AAAAGCAGAGATATTACTTTGCCAACAAAGGTCCACCTAGTCAAAGCTATGGTTTTTCCAGTAGTCATGTATGGATGTGAGATTTGGAACATAAAGGAAGCTGAGCACCGAAGAATTGATGCTTTTGAACTGTGGTGTTGGAGAAGACTCTTGAGAGTCCCTTGGACTGCAAGGAGTCCATTCTAAAGGAGATCAGTCCTGGGTGTTCACTGGAAGGACTGATGTTGAAGCTGAAACTCCAATACTTTGGCCACCTGATACTGAGAGCTGATTTATTTGAAAAGACCCTGATGCTGGGAAAGATTGAGGGCCAGAGGAGAAGGAGACGACAGTGGATGACAAGGTTGGATGGCATTACCGACACAATGGACATGGGTTTAGGTGGACTCTGGGAGTTGGTGATGGACAGGGAGGCCTGGAGTACTGCGGTTTATGGGGTCGCAAAGAGTAGGACATACCTGAGCAACTGAACTGACCTGAACTGAATGTTTTCTAAGGCCCATTTGACTTGTTTATATATAACTGCTAATTGTCCAACAAGTTTTGTCTCCAGAATGTTATCTATAATATTAACAGAACTATAGTTGGATACATGTCTCTGCAACAAAATCATATTTCCCAATCCCTAAGCCATCTGTCATCAGAAAAGAAAATTCTAACAAAAGGATCCTGCTTTTAAAATACAGAAACTTTGATAAATCCCACTTTTTGTTCCTTTTTGTTGTTGGTTCTAAGTAGTTGATTATTTTCATTATTTTGTTCCTTCTCTAAGTATTATTTTGGTGTATTCTTAAATTTTTATATTGGAGTCAGGACACTGCTATGTTTTCAGTGTATTATTCATATCAAATGATACCATTTGAAGCCAGAGACTGTTATCTTTATCACTGTTACTCAAACACACTGCTAAGAATCACTTTCAATTTAGTTGATCTATTTTTTAATTAAAGGATATTGCTTTACAATTGTTGTTCAATTCAGTTGCTCAGTTACGTCCAAATCTTTGCAACCCCATGAACTGCAGCACGCCAGGCCTTCCTGTGCAAAAATATTGTAAAAATAATAGAAGTGAAGTGAATTAGAATCAGCAGACATAAAAATATACTGCCAACGGCTATTATTTTCTAAACTCATAGTCTCAATTATTGCATAAGCTTGTCACTAGTGGACCAGAAGACTGTTGCCTATCATCCCATTAAATAGTTTCAGCAGCATCATTTAATACTAACTTATCCTGCATGATGAAAGTTAACAGTCTCTGCCATTAAGAGCTCTTTAAAAAGTATGACACTTTTGAAAAAGACAATGACACATGTATATTTCTTCCTTTCATTTTTATAAAACAAGTTTTCATACTAAGAATAAAAGACCAAAGTATGGTTGTGGTGACTGTTCATATAGAGGTGAATATACTGAAACACCACTTTTTTGTGTAATTTAAATGGGTGAATCATATGGTATGTTAATTTCAATAAAGCTATTTTTAAAAAGTTTTCTGTATCTTAAGAGAGGGAGAAATATGCAATTAGAAAAGAGACTATACCTCACAAAAAGTGATAAACAACTAGGTAAAACATCTGTAACAATATAGATCAGAGTAGAGTTTTCAGTCAACTTTGACTTGACAGGTAAAGAATTATTTACTTAGGCTGTTCATAAGTGATACCACCTGAGGGCTGTAGGTCACTCCTGTCTTTCTGCTCAACCTGCCCAGGACTATACCATTCAGTAAATCACTTCTCTGTTGTCAGAAGCTTAATACATAGTTTACAATGGCTCTTACAAATGAAGACCTTTGCTGATGTATCCCCAGCACAAACCAGGTTCAGTTAAGTTCAGTAGTACAGTCATGTCCGACTCTTTGCGACCCCATGGACTGCAGCACGCCAGGGCCTCCTTGTCCATCACCATTTCCTGGAGTTTACACAAACTTATATGTCAATTGAGTTGATGATGCCATCAACCATCTCATCCTCTGCCATCCCCTTCTTCTCCAACCTTCAATCTTTCCCAGCATCAGGATCTTTTCCAATGAGTCAGCTCTTCACATCAGGTGGCCAAAGTACTGGAGTTTCAGCTTCAACATCAGTCCTTCAGTGAATAGCCAGGACTGAGCTCCTTTAGGATGGACTGGTTGGATCTCCTTGCAGTCCAAGGGACTCTCAAGAGTCTTCTCTACCACCACAGTTCAAAAGCATCAATTCTTTGGTGCTCAGCTCTCTTTATGGTCCAACTATCATATCCATATATGACTACTGGAAAAACCACAGCCTTGACTAGACAGACCTTGTTGGCAAATAATGCCTCTGCTTTTTAATATGCTATCTAGGTTGGTCGTAAGTTTCCTTCCAAGAAGTAAGCATCTCTTAGTTTTATGGCTGCAGTCTCCATCTGCAGTGATTTTGGAGCCCCAAAATATAGTCTGCCACTGTTTCCACCGTTTCCCCACCTATTTGATGGGACCAGATGCCATGATCTTAGCTTTCTTAATGTTGAGCTTTAAGCCAACTTTTTTACTCTTCTCTTTCATCAAGAGGCTCTTTAGTTCTTCACTTTTTGTCATAAGGGTGGTGTCGCCTGCATATCTGAGGTTATTGATATTCTCCTGGCAATCTTCATTCCAGCTTGTGCTTCCTCCAGCCCAGCATTTCACATGATGTACTCTGCACAGAAGTTAAATAAGCAGGGTGACAATGTACAGCCTTAACGTACTCCTTTTCCTATTTGGAACCAGTCTGTTGTTCCATGTCCAGTTCTAACTGTTGCTTCCTGACCTGCATATAGGTTTCTCAAGAGGCAGGTCAGGTGGTCTGGTATTCCCATCTCTTTCAGAATTTCCCACAGTTTACTGTGATCCACACAAAGGCTTTGGCATAGTCGATAAAACAGAAATAAATGTTTTTCTGGAACTCTCTTGTCTTTTCAATGATCTAGCAGATGTTGTCAATTTGAGCTCTGGTTCCTCTGCCTTTTCTAAAACCAGCTGTATAATCGCAAGGGATCTGATTTAGGTCATAACTGAATGGTCCAGTGGTTTCCCCTACTTTCCTCAACTTAAATCTGAATTTGGCAATAAGGAATTCATGATCTCCTCCTCTGGGAGGAGCCACAGTCACCTCCCAGTCCTGTTTCTACTGACTATATAGAGCTTCTCCATCTTTGTCTGCAAAGCATGTAATCAATCTGATTTCAATATTGACCATCTGGTGATGTTCACGTTTAAGAGTCTTCTCTTATGTTGTTGGAAGAGAGTGTTTGCTATGACCAGTGTGTTCTCTTGGCAAAATTCTATTAGCCTTTGTCCTGTTTCATTCTGTAATCCAAGGCCAAATTTGCCTGTTACTCCAGGTGTTTCTTGACTTCCTACTTTTGCATTCCAGTCCCCTATAATGAAAAGAACATCTATTTTGGGTATTAGTTCTAAAATGTCTTGTAGGTCTTCACAGAACTGTTTAACTTCAGCTTCTTCATCATTATTGGCCAGGGCATAGATTTGGATTACCATAATACTGAATGATTTGCCTTGGAAACAAACAGAGATCATTTTGTCATTTTTGCAACTGCATCCAAGTACTGCATTTCAGACTCTTTTGTTGACACACCAGGTTAGCCACCCATTTATAAATATTGGAATCTGGGAATGAACATCCTGTTTCCAAGTTCACAGTCCTACCGCCTAGATTTACCATAAAACTGTCCCAGTATCTCCTCAGGGGTGCAGCCTGCAGCTACAACTGTTTCAGATCATTACTCATCTGATCCAGGCACCACCTTCTAAGTTACCCCATATAAATTTACCCACTGACGATTTTTCATGCTTCTCAGTTCAGTAGGCATTTTTGTTCCCCCCATTCTCCATCAAATAAACGCATTCCTGCCTAATAGCAGTAAACATACAGTTTTTAAGTGCATATAAAA
>NW_011488456.1:8565-9979 GCF_000754665.1 Bison bison bison
TTAGTGCAGAGATCAATATTCAAAAAGGAAAACAGAGAAAAAACACTGGTTATTTGATAAGACAAATGAATTCATAAACCCCTAGTCTAGCTGAGTAGGGGCGGAAAAGGGTGGAAATTTAAAATTAAACATATTGTAACACTAAAGACTCAAATGTAGTATGAAGATAATGGCTCTCACAAATAGTTTTTGCCAACAAATCCACAAATTACATGAAATGAATAAATTTCTGGACACAAAATACCATAACTTCCTCATGAAGAGCTTATACTTAAGAAAGCAACTTAAGTTGAAGGTTAAATATTTCCATAAATGCAAAAAATAAAGAGTTTTTATGGCTTTGACTAAATTCTTCCACTCACTTCAGCAAAAATTACTATCAATTCTGTACAAATTCAACACTTTTAAAACACTGCTAAGGGAATACGTCTTCAGTTTATTCTAAGTCAGCATATCTAATTTTAAATTAACTGAACAAAATCATCATAATAAATAAAACCTCTCAATAAACTCCACCCAAATAAAGGTGGTCTAAATTTAGTCTAAATAATTTACAAACAATACTTCTGAACTCTTGGTACTTCACAATTCTACTGAACTACATTTAGTTTTTCCAGTCACAAATGCACATTTTTCCAGGAAGAACTTCTTGCTTCCACTTTTTCCTCTCCCAATACTAAAATCTAGTTTTAGACTCATATCATTTAAAAGTAAAGTAATAAAGAAACCCTTCTTGGTAAAATTTTATTATCCTGGATGGCTCAGAATCTAAATTATTATCACCACTGCTACCATTTGAAAAAAGAAGTGGCAATCCTCTCCAGTATTCTTACCTGGGAAATTTCATGGACAGAGGAGCCTGGCGGGCTATAGTCAATGGGGCTGCAAACAGGTGGACATGACTAACACTTTCAACTTCATGGTACCATTACCAGCAGAAATATCCTTTATCTATTACTTTCTTTTACTTGATTCTTTGTGTTTGGGCCCTCTGCATGTTACCTGTATGCGCCCTAAAAGTTAGTGCTACTTATGTTAGAAACAGGCAAATGACACAATACATTAAAAATCAACATCCCAAGTACAATTTTCATCATTCATGACTTTCCAGAGAAAGCATTAAAGTAGAAACATTACGAAAAGCTATTTCCACCCTCCATGATTATCCTTTGAAATTGCTTCTTCCAACCCACTTCATTTCTAAACACTGGACTGCATGATTTTGCTTAATTATAGAATGAGCAGCAGACCTTTTGATTCCTGTTTCAACTGCATGAGTTTCTCAGACAAAAGTAATACACACAGAATTAAATTCAGAAGAGTTATTCAAAGATTATTTTTAAAAGGTTTCCATATTCTCCCGATGATCTTACTGTAGCTAAGTATTACTTTAAATACTGAGCACATAATCTAT
>NW_011488456.1:11700-12189 GCF_000754665.1 Bison bison bison
GAATATGCTATCTAGGTTGGTCATAACTTTCCTTCCAAGGAGCAAGCATCTTTTAATTTCATGGCTGCAGTCACCGATTGGCTTAAGTCAATTTAAAATGTATCTGGGCTAAGGAAATATCATTATTTGCAAACTGCTTACATTATCTGCACTGTGTCTTCTGCAAGTTCTAATTTTTTTCAAATGTGAATTAAAATCACGAGTATGCTAACTTTAGCAATCATTACTTACAAT
The DNA here is from genome assembly GCF_000754665.1 of Bison bison bison. Taxonomy (NCBI): domain Eukaryota; kingdom Metazoa; phylum Chordata; class Mammalia; order Artiodactyla; family Bovidae; genus Bison; species Bison bison. Next base: position 11,935 of record NW_011488456.1, read on the forward strand.
GAATTTTTTCACACCATGAGGTATATGAGATCTTACTTCTTGACTAGACTGAACTCATGCCCCTTGCTGTGGGAATGCTGAGTCTTAACCACTAGACCACCATGGAAGCTCCTGTAGTGAGTATTTTAAAGAAGGAAAAAGGGGGGGGAGAAAAAAAAAGAGAAACATGCTACTTGATCAGGAAAAAAAGGCTAGTAATTAGAATCCATATTATAACTATATCAGCTAAACAACTGGGATAAACCATAAAACTGG
>NW_011488456.1:12289-12993 GCF_000754665.1 Bison bison bison
AAGTGTTACTCACTCAATAACATCTGACTCTGCGACCCCATAGGACTGTATAGCCTACCAGCTCTTCTGTCAATAGGATTCTCCATGCAAAAGCACTGGAGTGGATTGCTATTCCCTTCTCTAGGGGACCTTTTCCCACCCAGGGATCAAACCTGAGTTTCTTGTACTGCAGGCAGATTTTTTACGATCTAAGTCACCAGGGAATCCCCTAGTTAAAGGGACAATTCAGTTTGAACCTATTAATTCTCATTCTACATTTTAAAAAGACGGCAACATAAAATATGAGATTAAAAAAGAAAACCTGGTTTTGAAGGAGACTATGTCTGCAGGTTTTGAATGGTGTGACAGCCCCCAGAAATACTCAAAGGCAAATCATGGAAAACTAAGAGAAAAACTTTATTTCAAACAGGTTCAGTGGTATGTGTACACTAGCAAAGGCTGGTTGTAACAGCAGCTTCATTTGAAACCTGAACTGATGCACAAAGTGACATTGCTAAAATGTGGGTTGAACCCATCAACATGCTAATTCTGACATTTATCATAAACCCTATTATTTGTTTTAGAATAAAAACTAATTCTCATCAGAAAAAAAATGAAAACAACCTTAACAGCTCTACTAAGGAAATGAAATGTATTTGCTGGTACTGCTTTGAAATTATACCACTAGCTTTTTAAGAGAAATTCTGACTTCATCCAAATATATT
>NW_011488456.1:13243-15234 GCF_000754665.1 Bison bison bison
AAAAAACAAAAACCACGTATCAACTTATTTAAAAACAAAAAAAGTCATTACCAATTTTTCCCTTGAAAAATGTGTCTTTTATAGCACCTCAATGGAATATAATAGCTTTAAAGGGAAATAAATGAAGAGAAAAAAGTGAAGAACTAGAATAGACAGTCTATAAACAGATTACTCTCAACAGCACAGTCAAACACCACACTGGACTGATAACTAAAGTTTTCCTTTCAAAACAAAACCACCTAAATATGAATAAAAAATACAATTCTAAAGAATATAAAAGAAAAAGAAAGTCAGTAAAAATGTGTGATATAGGTTCCAGATATCTATTCTCTATAGAACCAAGTAAGTAACATTCTGACCAAAGCAGCAGCTAAGGATAATACTAACAAAACAAAGCTACAGTCAAAAGAGAAAAAACTTGTGGCCTTTTTGCTCACCCAGTAAGTTATAGCCAAGTAGAAGCCAATCAATCCACAGTTCCTCTCATGGACACAAGGAAACAAATAGCACTTGTTTTCAAAGGTCTGTCTTGTCTCAGGGCTGCTCAAGAGACTAGTTTATGCCTTGTTGGACTCAGAGTACCTGCAGAACTGTGGCATAGTTGTACTATAATGTTGAAGATATCTGAAAGCAGTTGTGTGAGACCAGGTAAATAAAAGCTTCAGAAAGACTGTAGACTAAAGGTTCCTGAGGGATAAAGGATTATGAGCAGAGGAATATAATAAAACGGGGTCACAGAAGCAGCAAGAGTGAGACTCAGGGTTATTTAGACATAAAACAGTTGTGTACATAGACAAATCAGATAAAAGAATACAGCTCCAGGGAAGATGAAGCTTAGATACTAGGTTGATGTTTCCTTTCTGAAGTTTCTCAAGACTAGAAGAGATGCCTGTTTTTATGTTTTTTTCTTTTCTTCAAATGCCAAATCTTAAATAAAACAAGACATATAAATATACGGGGAAGCCAGATCACAGTCCATGTAATAGAACAAAATAAAAGCTAAGATACTAAACGCAGAGGCCCTGGACTTACTTGAGAAGGACTTTGAAGCAAATGTCTTAAATAGTTTCGAAGAGCTAAAGGAGAAACAGAGAACTAAAAAACATTAGGAAGGAAAATCATACATAAATAAAATTAGATTTTACACACAGAGAATTTCTAAAACAAAACAAATATTAAAAAGTATTTCTAAAACAGAAAATAAACAGAAAACAACTATATACAAGTTCTAAAGCTAGAAAATGCACGGACAACTGGGAAACTCACTAGATTAATAAATCAGCAGATTTGAAAAGTATCAGCAAAGATGAACAAATCTTGAAAACAGGTAATCTAAATTACTGACTTTGAGAAGCAAAAGAATAACAAAAAAAAAGTAACATGAACTAAATAACCTAAAATACATCACTAGAATCAACATTATGAGAGTCCCAGAAAGGAAGAGATGCACAGAGTTTATCTGAAGAACTAATGACTGGAACAATTCATGAATATATACAAGAAGCTCAAAAATTTCCAATTAGGAAAACCCAAAGAGATAACAAGACAAACTATGATCTAACCATCCAAGTCAAAGACAAACATGTTAAAACAGCAAGGGAAAATAGAGTCAGTACATAATAACAAATATTCTATAAGATTATCTCTGAATTTCTTAGCAGATATCTTGCAGGCCAAAGGATAACAGGATGATACACTGAAAGTATTAAAGCAAAAAAACTACCAAGCAAGTATGCTAACTTTAAAAATACTTTCAATATTAAGAAATGAAGGTTTTTCACAGATAAAAGCTTCCTGAATTCATTATCAGTATACCTGGTTTTTAAATAAATGCTAAAGGAAATCCTTCAAGTTGAACTGAAAAGATAGTACATAGCCAAAAGATATCTGAAAATGTACCGCTCTCTTGGTAAAGCAAAGAATATAGACAAACAAAATGGCAATACTTAATTCTGAAGCACAGAATCTATATATCAAATATGTAAAAATTA
>NW_011488456.1:16815-17381 GCF_000754665.1 Bison bison bison
TGGACAGCTGACATATGCCAGGAGGGCTGCAGCCAGAGATCAGCTCCCCAGAGAAGACATGTGGAACACCTGAGAAGGCAGTCTTGTTGTGCACCCAAGAAACCAAGTGGCTGGGACCATGCACCACTGCATGGAACAAGATGCACCACCCACCTGGAACAGTGCACTCACCAAACACCAGGTCACCCGAGCTTCTCAGACCTGGAAGGGCACAAAACGCATGCCCAACCAAGTCTGTGCCTTTGTGGAGTACCCGAGAATCTGAACATAAGTAGGTTAGATCTGAGAAAGGCACACAACCCAGGGCCTACTTTGGACAGTTCCCCTGCAGAGCAACCTGCAGCCTAAGCACTGTAGACAGAGAAAGTACACACACCGTGAGAGGCTCAAAACCCAGTGTGGTCCATACACTGCGAGCACTCACCACACATACCAGTGATACTTGTTTGCACTGTTCCTCCCTCCCCACAGCACAACTGATCAAATGAGCCTAAATAAGTGACCACCTTCTCCCCCCTGTGTCATGGAGGAAATTAGACACTGAAGAGACTGGCAAACAGAGGAAG
>NW_011488457.1:0-332 GCF_000754665.1 Bison bison bison
CAAAAAGTCAGGGAAGTACCAAAGTCATCCAATGGGTTCATTTCTAGGTCCAGCAAGCAGTCATATTATGGCCCCATTGACACCACCCTTATGGCAGAAAGTGAAGAGGAACTAAAAAGCCTCTTGATGACAGTGAAAGAGGAGAGTGAAAAAGTTGGCTTAAAGCTCAACATTCAGAAAACGAAGATCATGGCATCTGGTCCCATCACTTCATGGGAAATAGATGGAGAAACAGTGGAAACAGTGTCAGACTTTATTTTGGGGGGCTCCAAAATCACTGCAGATGGTGACTGCAGCCATGAAATTAAAAGACGCTTACTCCTTGGAAGGAA
>NW_011488457.1:4359-6412 GCF_000754665.1 Bison bison bison
GGGACAAAGGATAATTAGTTCTGGAAATGTTTTGCCCCAAAGTTTGATCTGTTCCTGAATTCTGGACCCTTTTGGGACTTCGTCCTTCAGTGGATTTCCAATGGAATAAATTATACAAGGCTTTGTGAAACGTGTGTGACCTCGGGATGCTGGCCTTCGCTAAGCAGATAGAGCTAAGTGGGATTAATTGAGTTAATATTTGTAAAGCACATTGCATAATGCCTGGCACACAGCAAGTGCTATATAAATGTTTGACAAATAAATGAGAAGCTCTACTTTGAACTAAGGAAGGTTTTATTTGTGCTTCGAGGAAAATGGATGAATCTCTAAAGGACAGATATAATGGGGTTCAGACTGCAGACTCCACAGTGCAGTTGGCACCAATAACCTTTTTCTGTTCCTGGCTGCCACGTACACCAAGTTTTGACATGAAATTCTCTGTGGCAAAGTAGAGGGGCAGAAAGCATGCTGTGTTTGTGGTTTCGTTCTAGACCACACCACAACTTCTTAGTTTATGACTTTAGGTAACTTGCCTCACCTCTCCATGTTCCTCCTTCTTCTAAGATGTAGAGGCTCATATGGGATAATAGGGCTGAAGATCTTTGTAAACTTGAAAGTACTATTCACATAGATGGCTTATATCCTAAAGATATTCATTTCCAACACAATCCCGAGGGTGCAGCCCACATATTTCCCAGAGGGGTAGGGAGATGCCATAGAACTGGCATGGATAGGGGAAAGGAATTCATCAATGACTATCATTAAAACCTTATCAGGGACTTCCCTGGTGGTCCAGTGGCTAAGACTCTGAGCTCCCAATGCAGGGGGTCCAGATTCAATCCCTGGTCAGGGAATTAGATTCTAAGAGTTTACATACTGCAACTAAGATCTGGCACAGACAAATACATATATGTATATATATGTGTGTGTGTGTGTGTGTATGTATATATATATATAAAACCTTATCAGAAAGGTCATCTAAGATACTTCAGAAGTATCTTCTTCATTCACAATAAGTTCATGGAAATAATCTATTGTAATTGTCACTGCTTCTTGTCTGCCCAGCATCCATTCTGCCCTCTTTTTTAACAGAACCTTACATTTTTTCAACCATGTGTCCCCAAGAGAAACCAATCCTGTCCACATATTCAGGGATAGCCTAGTTGGTTTAACATTATTCCCATTTTGCTTAAATGGATATGCGACCTCATCTGGCCAGTGAAACAAAGAAAAGCCTACCGGGAGTCTTCTGGAAAAAGTTTCCTTACTCCCAAGAGAGGGCCACAAAAATTTCTTCTTCTTTGGAGTTGCTGTGCCCAGAGGAGATGCCTGAAACTACTGCAGCCATCTTGTTGCTTGCCTGAAGCTGAAGCTAACACCCAGGATCTTGGAAGAGAAAGATGTTAAAGGGTAGAGGTGGCTGGGGAGTGTATGTAGGGGTGAAATTGAAGACACCGTGAGCTGAAATCACCCCAACTGACACAGAACTTCCCCTGTGTTCTCTCATCGGTCATCACAGCCATCTCTGAGTAGGTGGCCTTATCCTTGCTGTATGGGATGAGGAAACCAAGAGGTTAAATTGCTCAGGGTCATCCAACATGTAGGTGGAAGATTTAGAACTCAAACAGATCTGTTCAACTTCAAAGGCTGCGCTCAAGTTGTTGTTGTGGTCTCCTAAAGCTTGCCTCAGATGAAAAATGGTCAAGGGCCAGTCTATTTACTGTGGCCATGAAACTAGCAGAGCCTGCGAGTTGGACAGCCTGAGTTTTTTTTTGTTTTTTTTTTTTTTTCAATGTTGGCTTTGCTGCCCAACATCTGACCTTTCTGGACCTCTATTTCATCATGTGTAAGACAGTTGGACCAGATGTTTACTGAGGTTCATTTTGGCTCTAAGATCTTTTGAAATGCTTGGTAAACCACAGGGAGGGATAAGACAAAATAAATAGCATACATTCGGTATCTTGAGAAAGGGCGCTGGGCAGGATTTCCCCTCTCAGCCTGAGGTTCAGAGTGACAGTGCATCAGTGGTGTTGCTGAAGAACCATAGAAGGCT
>NW_011488457.1:7209-7735 GCF_000754665.1 Bison bison bison
GTGTGTGTGTATATATATGTGTGTGTGTGTGTATATATATGTGTGTGTGTGTATATATATGTGTGTGTGTGTATATATATGTGTGTGTGTGTGTATATATATATATGTATATATATAGCTTCCCTGGTGGCTCAGTGATAAGGAAGCTGCCTGCCAATGCAGGAGACATGGGTATGATCCCTGGGTCAGGAAGATCCCCTGGAGAAAGACATGGCAACTCACTCCAGTATTCTTGCCTGGGAAATCCTATGGACAGAGGAATCTGGTGGGTTACAGTCCATGGGGTCGTAAAGAGTCGGACATAACTGAGCACGCAAGCACAGATGGACTTAGAGGCCATTATGTTAAGTAAAAGAAGTCACACAGAAAAAGACAAACACTGTGCGATGTCGCTTATATGTGGAATCTGAAACTACGATAAGCAAGTGAACGAAACAGACAAGAAGCAGACTCACAGATCTAGAGAACAAACCAGTGGTTACCGGTGGTGGAGGGGGCAGGTGGAGGGGGGAAATATAGGGGGGGG
>NW_011488457.1:7907-10206 GCF_000754665.1 Bison bison bison
GGGTGAAAAAAATGGTTATCCTGGGATTGTATGAATTCATGTATGTGAAACTTTTGAAAACTCTAAAGCACTATAGAATTTAAAAAATCTTTCATTCAATTAAAAAAATAAAAATAAGAAAACCCTCAGAAAAATACTTCAATTGTTAGTTAGCCAGATGAAGTCCCAGTAAATTAAGTCAGAGTACTCCAGAATGAGAAAGAGCAATTCAGTGACTTTTCATGTGAGAGTGAAGTCTGAAACATCTGCGTACATTCATCTGGATGGATAGTGTTTGCTAGCTCCTGGACTGTGGTGAATACTGGCCCATGTACATGTCAGAAGCCATGATTCTGAGGGACAGACTGACTTCAAGGTTTAGGGAAACCAAGCAACTTCCTGTCTCAGTGTGCCAGAAGCACTGCCTTTGGAGAAGCTTCAGCCCAAGTGTGACAGGGACTGCCCACTTCCTGCTTCCAGTACTCAAATGGCCAGATTTTCCTGGGTCTCAACCCTGTTGGAGGCTCAGTGTCAGGGCCCACCCAGTTGATCTCTGAAGGCCACATCTGTGGCTTTGCTCCCACCCACATCTGTGACCTCTCTCACTTGCCGCTTCCCTCAGATGCTTGATGACTCCCAGGCGCGCCCCATGCGTGCTGCTCAGGGCCCAGCCCGGCATGTAGAAGGACCAGGTGGACGAGCCAGTGTATGCCCCCAGAGGGTCCAGCCCCTGGATAAACTTGCGCAGAGCAGGTTCCAGAGAAGAGCAAATCTTTCATGACATTAGGAGCTGGCAATTTGGTTTTCCAAACTCAATCATGACCTGATTATTTCCAGCTCGAAAACACCCATGCATTATTGGCTCTCTGACAATACTTTTTAGTTGGAAGTGTTTAGGAAGAGAGCTTTCTGAATATCTGGCGTGGTGCATCTTTTTGGTCAGAATGTTAGTCAGTTTACATGGTCAGCATCATGACTACAAGATTTGTAATAAATGTCAACTGTGCCAGACTGTAAATTCTGTAACGTCTTCTTATGGTTGAGAGGAGAGAAGAAGAACAGCACGGAGTTTTCGTTACTGATTGCTAAGTAACTAAGTACCCTAGAACTTAGTGGTTTAAAGCAATAGCTATTTTACTTGCTTGTGATTTTGTGGGCACAGTGGGGATGGCTTGTCTCCCCTGGCCAATGTCTGGGTCCTCAGCTAGGTGGCTTGAACAACTGGGAAGTGGATGAGATGGCTCAGCTGGGGTCATATGCCTGGGCTGTCTGTTCTCTGCCATGTGACTGCTCCACATGGCTAGCTAGGCCACCCCATACTGACCTCAGAAGAGTCAAACTTCTTAACTGAGAGCTGGCTCCCTCTGAGATAGTGGAAGCTGCCAGGCCTCTCAAAGGCTTGGCCCAGAACAAGCATATTGTCATTTCCGCCATGTTCTACTGGTTCAAAGCAAGTCACAGGGCATGTCTAGATTCAAGGGGAAGGGAAATAGACTTCATCTCTTGATGCGGGAGCAAAGAATCTGTGGCCCTCTTTAATCTATTACAGAGAGAAAAGTGGAAAGAAAAATATTTATTCATGTTCTTCCCCGGTTCTTATCAGATTAAGTCAAGCCTGAACAGTCAATAGAACTCCCTGTGATTCCTTGTCTCTTCCTCTCAGTGGCCAATTTTTAACTTTGGGGGTAGAGAGTCAGCATGTGGTCTTTGAACCTTCAGCTGTACAGAGTCACTCACTCTTTTTATTTTCATTTTTTGAAACTTCCATTTTGCTTTCATATATATTTTGTTGTTTTCTAAAAAGAATTTAAGCACTATATAAATATATATTCACTTGCAAAGTTATGACAGTACTGTAGCCTCCACAGTAAAATGTAAAAACATTTTTTTACTTTGACCCTTCATCTACTCAATTTTCCAGAAGTAACAACTACAAATGGTTTATTGTGGCTCCCTTTATACTTTCTCTATATACATATATTCAAGAGTGTGTATATATGCTCATAGAGTTATTCTCCCTTAAACGAGATCCTACAGTCTGTACCATTCTGCAAACTGCTTTTTCCGTCTAATAATATAGCATGATGATTGTTCCATATTCATATATCTACCCACTGTTTTGTTAAGTTGCTTTATGTTATTCCATTGAAGTGACACGGCGTAATTTATGCAATGACTTCCTGGGTAGTGGACTTTTAGTTGTGATTGTTGTTTCAATGACAAAAAGTGGTAGCTGAAATAAGTATTCTTGCATATATACCTTTTTGTACGTGTGCAGGTATTTTTAAGATAGTTGCCTGGAGGTGTAACAGTAGTTGAG
>NW_011488457.1:10306-18082 GCF_000754665.1 Bison bison bison
ATTGTGCACTTCAGTTCTATTATTATTAAATATTACATCAGCTCCACCTCAGATCATCAGGCAGTAGATCACGGAGGTTGGGGACCCTTGGTAGACAGTTGACTCTTAACATTGGAGAACCAAATTATATTTCTCCCACGTATTTTTCCACACCCTTGACAACATTGGCTATTACTCATGTTTGTAATTCTTCCAGGCTGACTGATGGATGAAAATGATACCTCACCATTGTATAGTACTTCTTTCCTGTAATAATTGGTTATTTATACTTCTTTCTTGAAACACGTTCTGTTAAAGTCACATTCCTTATAACTTTGCTAAATATTTGTGGGAAGGAATTCCCTGGTGGTCCAGTGGCTAAGACTTCACAGCCCCAGTGCAGTAGGCCCAGGCTTGATCCTTGGTCAGGGAACTAGATCCCACATGCCACAGCTAAACATCCTGCATGCTACAATGAAGACAGAAGATCCTGTGTGCTGAAACTAAGACCCAGTGCTGCCAAATAAATATTTCAAAAAGAAATTTGTGGGAGCTCCTGATTTATCAATCCCTTGTTATTGCCTACAGTTAAATTCCCAGATACGAAATTGCCAGGGCAAATGATTTATCTGTTACAGAGACTTTTGACATTTCCTAGTTGAACTGCTGTCAACTGTCTCAAGTCTTCCTTTAGACATTACTCTTGGAAGGGACTCATCTCCTCTCACTGATGAGCTGAGTCTCATTTCTTGCCATTATACAAGCTCTCTACATAAAGGAAATAAGGCTGAGAACTGTACACTAACACATTCTAAGGCTGTTGGTACCCAGCTGTCCTGACTTATTTCCCATGTAATTAGCAAACTTCTTCCTGAATGTAGCTGAGCTGGTAGGTGGCTCATTGGTCAGGACGAGAGCTGAGAAAGATCTCGCATTCAATGATTATGCACTTTTTCTTGTTCCTGATGATTTAGGAAGGGAACATAGACTCTGGTTAGTGACTGAGCCGGTTGATGAGTACCTACCATGAACCAGGCACTGTTTCAGGCCCTGCAGCTTATGATTATGATCTGGAATCTCTAAGGATGTGTTTCATTTCTGAACATGGCATTACAGTTGAGGAAGCAGTTTCAGATTTTGTGTGTACGTGACTAGAATTTTAGGCTTTGTGAGGCTGGGTTACAGAACTGTATCATTTAACTGTTAAGTTTAGCCAACTATTTAACCTCTGAACCTCAACATGGCTCTTGCATTCTCTACTCACATAAGGTACAAAGACAGTTAAAAGTGTTTCTTTGTTAGACATAGCTGTAAGTGAAAGAGAAAACAGTAGTAAAAGTTGAAAAAGCAGATAACTTGTGGTGTGTGGACATGCACAGGAAATAAGCTACTCTTAAAGGAAATATGATTTAGGAGATAGCCAGGAGCTTGCACAAACATCTCTGTTGCTTGAGAAGTTAGAAATTATCTTCTGCATAGAATACATTTTAGACACATTTTATTAAAAACTGTTTCTACAGAAACAATTATGGTTAAAGAATTTGTGTTGAAGTTATCTGAAGCCTTTAAAAATCTAGAATGCTAAGTTTTGTACCATGAATGACTAAAGAACTGCTACTATAGGAGGTGGTTTTTGTTGTTGTTATTTGTTGAGTAGATTAGTGACTTGTAGGACAGGGAGGCCTGGTGTGCTGCAGTTCATGGGGTCACAAAGAGTTGGACACAACTTAGCAACTGAACAACCACAAAGTGACTTGTTCAGTTGAAACCTTTGAAGCAAATGTGGGGACCCTACACAGGCATAGCTTGTCTATGTTTGCTGTTGATGTTCATTAATGGAAGGGATATAGCTAATCCTGGTATGATGCAAGCACACGGGATTTAAAGCATGAATATTTTGAGTCCTGATTCTCTTCCTGATTGACTGTCACCTTTGGGAAGTCACCCAAATCTCAGAGCCTCATTTTCGTATCTGCAAAATTGTAGAAGCTGGCCACAGAATTTTAATGGGAAGGTACTTTGTAAATGTGAAATTGCTCTTCCAATGTGAGATTATTAATTTTCCATGATAATAAAAAGAGGGAAACAGACCACTCATTCATCCATCTATTAACAGTTTCTGATTACCCGCCATGAGCTTGGCACTGGGCTAAGTGGTGGAATAACAAAATAAACAAAATAAACAAGACCTGGTTTCTGCACTGTAGAAGTTTACAGGTCAGTGGACATGATGGTCAAGATAATGTCTAGTTCACTCAATGCTGTGCTGGAGCTGGCTCACTCAGGCTCCCAAGAGCTGCTAAATTTTCAGGAATTCTGCACATGAGTTGTTAAATACAGCTATTATTAAAAATTAAGATATAGTTGACAGCTATTATTCACGTATTCTATCTGTGCATTCACTGGCTTACTAAAATGTATTTGTAAGTCCCAAATCAATACTTGGGGCACTTTTGTGGTCATTTGCAGAGTTGTGAAAAACTCATGCAGAGTTGTGAAAAACCTGGGTTGCCTGACATGCATGTTCCCAGCTGAGATCAAACAAAGCTTTCTTATTCCAGCTCTCATACTGTAAACAAGTGTCCTTTTTGTGGTATATTTAGTGCCAGGTTTTCATACATTTTTATGCCTTTGGTGAGTGATTTCACTGTTTAAAATGGCTAAGGGTAGTGCTGAAGTGCTGTCTAATGTTCCTGAACACAGAAAGGCTGTGAGATGCCTTATGGAGAACTCACATGTGTGTTAGAGGAGCTCTGTTCAGGCCTGAGTCAGTCTGCTGGCCATGAGTTCGCTGTTCATGAATCAGCAAGATATATTAAATAAGATGTCTTTAAACAGAAACACACGTAAAACAAGGCTACACATCAATCAGTTGACAAAATGTTTTGACCCAGTGGCTTGGAGGAACCTACCCTCCACTTCCTCTAGAAGCAATGATTTAATATTTGCTAATTCAGTGTTTGCATCAACTTTACAGAACATAAATATCATGAATAATGAGAAGTGACTGTACACAAAAGGTAATAAATACTCAAAATGTTTCACTTCCTAATGACTTTGCTACCTATTGCTATGGTCTAAGCTCTTGAGGTGATTTATGTGTATTTTGTGTGTTTGTGTAGTAGAAATACTACACAATGGAAGGGCCTGCTGTGCATCTCTTTCTGAGTCCCCATGTCCGGTGATAACAGGCTGGTAGTTTGACACTGGCCACAGTGGGAGTATTTACACTACAGAAATTGGCAAATGCTACAAATCAAAGCTCTTGCTCCCTACCCCCCAGACAGTTGTTAAGTATTTTTTGTTGTTGTTTAATTGCTAAGTTGTGTCCGACTCTTTGTGACCCCATGGACTGTCGCCCCCCAGGCTCCTCTGTCCATGGGATTCCTCAGTTAAGAATACTGGAGCGGGTTGCCATTTCCTTCTCCAAGGGATCTTTCCTACCCAGGGACTGAACTCACATCTCCTGCTTAGCAGGTGGATTCTTTACCACTGAAGCCACCAGGGAAGCCCGTTAAGTATTTACCAATACATGCTGCTAAGCTGCTAAGTCGCTTCAGTCGTTTCCGACTCTGTGCGACCCCATAGACGGCAGCACACCAGGCTCCCCCGTCCCTGGGATTCTGCAGGCAAGAACACTGGATTGGGTTGCCATTTCCTTCTCCAATGCATGAAAGTGAAAAGTGAAAGTGAAGTCGCTCAGTCATGTCCGACTCTTAGTGACCCCATGGACTGCAGCCCACCAGGCTCCTCCATGCATGGGATTTTCCAGGCAAGAGTACTGGAGTGGGGTGCCATTGCCTTCTCCACCAATACGTAACTGCCTTCATCTTTCTTTAGGGACCTAGCCTTGGGCTACTGGAGCCCACTTTCAGACACTAGGAGAATTAATGGGAGTGTATCTCTTCCTACCTTCACCGCAGATCCATTAGGGCATGACTACTGCTGGAGCTCTCTTGCCTCAAGCTAGGATTTACATTCCAGAGCTCTCCATGGGATCCGCATTAGCTGAGAGCCCCAGATACCTGAGATAACACCCTACTTAGACTTCTTCCCTTTCCCCATCCTGCTTCCCTCTTAGCCTTACTGGTTTCTCCTGGGAGCTCTTCGTTGATAAACTGTGTACCTATACACCCGAGCCTGAGGGTCTGCTGCTAGAGGACCCCATGTAAGAACAGAACTTTGACAAACCCAAGAAGCAAGTCTTGGGGTCAGCAATGGGTGTGTAGGTATCTCAGACTGACCCTGAGGATCTACTGGCAGATCTTGATTTTCTGGTTTTAATTCCTTCTTAAGAAGGCATTGCTTCCCAATTTTATCCTTCAATTTATACATTCTTATAACCTGTAAACAAGTGTGAATGAAAGTTCTTCAGGTTTTGCAGTGGCAACTTATGTGGTCAATGCATTCATGTTTTGATAAAATATGAAGGATTACTGGAGTGTCCTTTACTGAGCCTCGCTCATTGGTGGGTCTACCTCTGTTGAGCTCAGCTAGTGGCCTTGAACTCTGACATGTAATAATAAATCAAGCTTTCATCAAGTTCTTAGCTTGCTGAGAAACAAAAACCCTGTAAGCAATGCTGCAATAACTTTCTTTGAAATTCTAATTTGTTTTACTGTGATTAAAAAAAATGTGATAAGCAGGCAAGAAGTGCACCGTGTTGCTGTATACAACTGGAATATGATTTTCTAAAGACTTTCTTTATTTTCTAATTATTCTTGCGATAGAGTTAGCAAGTGCCAGTTCAGATGCAGGGTCTAGGTAATTGTGCAGTAATTAAATGCTTGCTTGGAAAAACAATTTTAGATCACCGAATTGCTTTACTGCATTTTGAAAAGCTGAAAGGGGCATTCAATCAGGTAGAGCCTGTGTGTTTGTCTTCTAAACCAGATTTGTCATAAATTATTCACAGGAGCAAAGACTGAATTTAAAAAGGAAGAAACTTGGGGCATAGGGCAATTATTGCTCCAACAGTCATTGTAGAGTTCAGCAGGCCTCATAAAAGGAGGCCTGTCTCGAAGATTCCTGGCAAGGTTTGGAGGATAAGGAAGTGCCTCTTTAGCAAATCCCATTTTAAACTGAGACCACTCATTGATTTGGGGAAGTTTGCTTCCTCTTCTGGATGCTGCCCCAGCTCGGACAGCCCTGTTCAATTACATAATTTAGAGGAAAGCATAAAAATATGATTTCACAACACATGACATAGGTGACAGAAATATTAGTATAAACACTGGGCATCACATGTAATTACTGCATACAAGAGAAAAGCTTCACTGAGGCTTCTGTTTTTATTATTTTTCACTTGCCCTGGAATTTTTTTGAGGAATAATTGACCTACAGTAAAATGCACACATCTTAAGTATGTAGTTTTCTTAATTTTTATCTATACACTCATACTGTGCTGTGCTCAGTTGCGTCCAACTCTTTGCAACCCCATGTCCTGTAGCCCACCAGGCTCCTCTGGCCATGGGATTTCCCAGGCAAGAATACTGGAGTGGGTTGCCATTTCCTCCTCCAGGGGATCCTCCCCATCCAGGGATCAAACACGCGTCTCCTGCATCTCCTGCATTGGCAGGCAGGTTCTTTCTCACTGAGCCACTTGGGAAGCCCATACACTTATATAACCACCACCTAAAGGTACAGAACAATTCTACCACCTGGGAAGTTCCCTGTGCTCCTTCCCAAGTAACACCCTCTCCCAGAGGTAACCACTCTTCTGACTGCTAACACTGCAGATTAGTTTCACCTGTTCTTGAAATTCATCTAAATGGATGTACTTGAAAATCTGGCTTCATTTGCCTCACATAACACATTTGAGATTGCTGTGGTATACATCAGTAGTTCATTCCTTTTTATTTCTAGGTAGTATCCAGTTGTATGAATGTACCACAGTTTACCTAGTTTCTTGCTGATGAATTTTTCTGGGGTTTTGGTCTACTATGAGACAAGCTGATTTAAACATTCTTGTAGGAATATTTTTTTGGATAGTGTACAGAACACAGCTGCTTGGGTACCTATTTCTTAAGGATACACACCCAAGACCAGTAGTGCTGGGTCTCTTTAAAATTTACAAAACATACACACATAAAATTAAAATTGATACCAACTGGAAGGGTACATAAAAAGTGATTATGTATTGTTTGTTCCTGGCAAAGTGAGAACAAAACCTTGTACTGCCTGAAGACAATGTTTTAGCATTTAGACTTGGAATATCTCAAATTATTGCTTGGGAATTTGGAGATATAGTTCAGATTCTTTCTTGGTGAGATGAATACGGGTGCTGAATGTCTGAATGGATGGAAGTGCTCAGAAGTCCTTGCAACAGAATGCTTAGTACCTTGGAAATTGGATTAATTTGGGTTTCATCATTTAGAAACAGGATAGCTTGGTTCACCTTGAGATCACCCAAGGCCAAACAGAGTTATGTTGCATTGTTGGAAGAGATCCAAGCAGGATGGATTATGAGAGCTCAGTGCAGCCCAAGTGCCACGGGGTTACCAGAATTGGGCTGGATGGTCTCCAGGCAATCTTATTGCTGAGAGTTATTCTTTGCTACCAACCCGCTGATAATGGAGGTGGGCTGGAGACCAGCCTAACCACAGAACACCGGGCTGGTATACTTGTGAAGGGGTTATGGCGCCCCCTGGGGGACACTGAAATGTTCCTCCTGTAGACATAACTTGTCTGACTGAGGTCAAGTTTATTAAGTTATGTTGAATAATGTCTCAGACTTCACTCCTTCAGTAACTCTCTTCAAAGCTTTCAAAATAAATTTAGAGTGTTTTGGAGTTTTATTGAGAACCATTCAATTCAGGGAAGGCTTAAGAGGGATATATGTGATGTTTAAGCTCTCGCAAGAGGGAGGGAAGACTCCTTTCCGGTTTATTTCTTGTAGAAAGGGCGTCACGTGATTGGATAGTTTCTAATTTTTGCCTTGTTACCGAAGGTGGTAGGATAAGACGACAACTTCATCCTCAAAGTTCTGCAGGCAAAATGCCTCTACAAAACGGCTGTGAGCCTTTTGTGTCTTGCTTGCTCAGGATGCAAAATGAGCGATTCTGAACCCACGCCAGAACCACCCTTCCCGTGAGCATTTGGAGGAGTGTGGGAGCATTTTTGATTGTCACAATGACTGGAGGGTGTGCTACTTCCAGTTGCTGAGGTCGAGGAGGGAGGGAAAATGTCTAGCACAAATTTTGTCCCATTCAAAATGCCAATAGGGCCCAGATGAGAAATATTTTTTCCCTCCTCAGGGGATACTGAGCCGTTTATATGCAATTCTTATTCAGAAGGTTTAAGAACATAAACAAAATATGTCAAGCAAGTGAAAGCAGACTTAGGGAGCTTACTGAGACAGAAGGAGTGAAGTCTGTTTTTGGACATTTTGAGCGTGTGATCACTTTACCCAAAGCAGAAATGGGGCAGTGCTCAGCCCTGACCTTAAGTGTAGTATGGAGATGGAGAAATTTGTTTTCCATGCTCTCCACCATCTCTTTATTCATTCTCCTCCAAACTTTCACTGATCCTGCTCTCCTTCTCCCATGCTCCCTGGGATAAGGAAGCAGCTGATAAATTCCTTAAGTTGTAAGAGTTTTCTCCTACTCCTCCCAATAGGATACCAAGAAGAGAAGAATCTCAAATGTTGGAATTTCACTTGTGGGCGAGGAAGGTAGGTGTTTTTGGCTGTGAGATCTTTCTAGAACTTCTTAAATTATGCCCAGGCAAGTAATAACTTATTTTTCTGTGAGGCTGGCTTTAGATGTGGAAACTAAAGTATTAGAATTTGTTGTAACT
>NW_011488457.1:18182-20505 GCF_000754665.1 Bison bison bison
AACTATGGCAAAGAGATGGAAGGAGGGACAGGACAATTTTGTGAATTTATGGCAGATGACTGGGTTGAACAAGACTCTTTTGAAGTATAAAGTTTAGAAAGTGTCATGTCCAGGTTCGATGCACGACATTGGATGCTTGGGGCTGGTGCACTGGGACGACCCAGAGGGATGGTATGGGGAGGGAGGAGGGAGGAGGGTTCAGGATGGGGAACACATGTATAATTTTTTTTTAATTAAAATTGAATAAAAAAATAAATTAAAAAAAATAAAAAAATAAAGAAAAACAAAGTGTCATGTACTGTGTAAATGTAAAGTACTCTGCAATTTTGATGTATTTTTTTAAATCATATTGGATCTTCCTTGTATTTCTCATAACACATATTTCAGAACCTTGCACAAAATATCCATTCAGTAAACGTGCCCTAGATGAAACACATGATTAGGCATAAGGAGTTGCAGTGAAGATTATGAAATAAGGTCACACGTTGCCATATTTATTGATAGCCTGACATGCCTTAACTTGGATGGAGCTACCCACTGAGAAGGAGATTTTGCTGCAGTATTCTTTATGCTTCTATTAAGTATTTCCAGGAAGGAAATTCTCATTTTGCCTTTGCAAAAAGGATTGGTGAGCCCTCTCTCTCTCAGGTTTCCAAATGACATGAAATTATTCTGTCTCTATTTAATATATGAAAGAAGGCTTGGGGGGTCACCACTAGTACCATCATCATCCAGGGCCTGAGCCAACTGGTGAACATGAAAACCTAATTACAAGAGCCCCTGGGATTGTTGGACCCAAGATTCTAGGATCAGACTATTACAAATATCCTGATCATTTCCTTCTTTGTTTGGGAGAGAATGACAAATGACAAGATCTTAAGTATCACCTGCATTTGTTGAGCACCTCTTGCTCCAGCCGCTGTGCTATGCACCAGGCACGCAAGGTTGAGTGTGGCACAGCCACTGTCTCCATGGTGCTCACGTAGTCTGGGGAGGGTGTTGGCTAGGGGAGCATCAGAAGTTTGGTTGCAGATTATAGTCACCTGGAGAACTTTAAGTTGCACAATAAAATAAGAATTGGGGGAACTCAGACTTTCATATTTTTTAAAGTTCCCCAGGTGATTTCAAAGTGCAGCTGAGGTAGAGAAACACTAGGGAAGGGGGAAGAGACAAATCTGTAAAGGGAAATTTTAAAACATGCAAAGTGTTAGGTAGAGGTAAAAACAAAGTGCTGCTGGAGGAACACACAGGAAGCGAAAATAACACTTATATCCAATAGAAGCTCTCTGTGTCATCAGAAGAATTAGACGAGCGCTGACAAACTGGTGAACTCTGGAAATAAGAAAGGGTGGTATTTGAATAGTTTTCTGCTGGAACAAGTTTCCCTTTGCATTTTAATCTTTACTGGTGATTTTGGGGGTTTGAAAATGAAATCTGATAATTTGTGCAGCATACTTCCCACTCTTTTCTTTTTCTTGCCTCCTTTCCCTTTCTTTACTACAACCTCTGGCGCACACATGGTACACTGAATGCTAGGTATAGGTTGGTGGTTGCTAATATATTAAAATTAAAAGGGCAAATGAAAGCTTACTGTTTCTCTCTGCTTGTGAGAAAGCACTTTAATATAAGTATGTGGCTACTGTCGTATGGCTAAGCCTAGACCTGAAAATAGTAATTAAAAAGACCCACTTAATGTATCAAATTTCTCAGTCTAAATGCATTAACTGTGATTCTTGTAACACATCTCTAAGAAAAGCATTATTATCTCTAGTTAATGGATGAAAAAACCAAGGCCTAGAGGAAAAATAACTTGCCAAATCCACATGTCTATTTGGTGGCAGAGATGGGATTCAAATCCATGTCACTCTGACTTGAGAGTGTTGCTTCCCATTTTGCATTTGAGCTTGTTATATCTGCCAAAGGACTATATTGAGGTAGTGATGTTGATGTGTTTATGGGACACATTGCAATGTCACACTGAAACAATGAAGCTAGTAACTAATTTTTTTAGTTACTAAAATATGGTTTTACCAACATCATTACCATACCACCATCACTGAATGAATAGACCTGCTGGCTAGGTTCAGTTCAGTTCAATCGCTCAGTCATGTCTGACTCCTTGCGACCCCATGAACTGCAGCATGCCAGGCCTCCCTGTCCATCACCAGCTCCCGCAGTTCACTCAGACTCAAGTCCATCGAGTTGGTGATGCCATCCAGCCATCTCATCCTCTGGCGTCCCCTTCTCCTCCTGCCCCCAATCCCTCCCAGCATCAGAGTCTTTTCCAATGAGTCAACTCTTCACATGAGGTGGCCAGAGTATT
>NW_011488457.1:24538-24951 GCF_000754665.1 Bison bison bison
TCACTCAATTATTCAGGCCCCAAAGTGGAGTCACTCCTGATTCCTCTCTCTCATACTTCCATCCCAGTTCTTCAGTAATCCTCCCAGCTCTCTCTTAGAAAAATATTCTGATTCTGCTGTCTCTCATCACCACCATCATTTCTCTTTTTTTCCACCATCATCTCTTGCCTGGACCAGCATCCCTTCTTCCACTCTTGTCCACTTTACAATCTGTTCTCAACACAGCAGGTGGAGTAATCCTTTAAAAGTGCCAGTCAGATCACATCACTGCCCTGTGAAAAACCCACAATGGTTTCCAACTGCATTTAGAAAGAAATGGAGATTAACATCACATGAGCCCTATATAATATCCCCTGCCTTCAACCCACCTCCAGCATGAGACTGACCTCTTCTTTCACTCTTCCCTTCCTTCT
>NW_011488458.1:0-352 GCF_000754665.1 Bison bison bison
GATTCCTAGAATGTCAGTGTTCACTCATGCCATCTCTTGTTTGACCACTTCCAATTTGCCTTGATTCATGGACCTAACATTCCAGGTTCCTATGCAATATTGCTCTTTACAGCATCGGACCTTGCTTCTATCACCAGTCACATCCACAGCTTGGTATTCCTTTTGCTTTGGCTCCATCCCTTCATTCTTTCTGGAGTTATTTCTCCACTGATCTCCAGTAGCATATTGGGCACCTACAGACCTGGGGAGTTTCTCCTTCAATATCCTATCATTTTGCCTTTTCATACTGTTCATGGGGCTCTCAAGGCAAGAATACTGAAGTGGTTTGCCATTCCCTTCTCCAGTGGACCAC
>NW_011488458.1:3699-3999 GCF_000754665.1 Bison bison bison
TCAGAGCTTTTGTGTAATAAAGTTTTATTAAAGTATAAAAAAGATAGAGAAAGCTTCTGACATAGACATTAGAAAGGGGCAGAAAGAGTGCCCCACTCATTAGTGTTAGCAAGGGAGTTATAAACTTTTTAATCAGTTATTACAGTGAATCAAAATAATGTCTGGAGATTGCAAAGATATTACTAAACTCACTCCCATAATTTACATTTTAAAATAATAGGATTAGCCAGAAGGTTTTCAGGAAGGTGAAACTGTCCTCAAGCAGGATACATTGTTGTTATATAATCCTTAGTACAGAGT
>NW_011488459.1:0-431 GCF_000754665.1 Bison bison bison
TCACATCCTGGGCCATAAAGCTAGCCTTGGGAAATTCAAAAAAATAGAAATCATTCCAAGCATCTTTTCTGACCACAATGCACTAAGATTAGATCCCAATTACAGGAGAAAAACTGTTAAAAATTCCAACATATGGAGGCTGAACAACACGCTGCTGAATAACCAACAAATCACAGAAGAAATCAAAAAAGAAATAAAAATTTGCATAGAAACGAATGAAAATGAAAACACAACAACCCAAAACCTGTGGGACACGGTAAAAGCAGTCCTAAGGGGAAAGTTCATAGCAATACAGGCACACCTCAAGAAACAAGAAAAAAGTCAAATAAATAACCTAACTCTACACCTAAAGCAACTAGAAAAGGAAGAAATGAAGAACCCCAGGGTTAGTAGAAGGAAAGAAGTCTTAAAAACTTAGAGCAGAAATAAAT
>NW_011488459.1:880-1764 GCF_000754665.1 Bison bison bison
TATTTGCAGATGACATGATCCTCTACATAGAAAACCCTAAAGACTCCACCAGAAAATTACTAGAACTAATCAATGACTATAGTAAAGATGCAGGATATAAAATCAACACACAGAAATCCCTTGCATTCTTATACACTAATTATGAGAAAACAGAAAGAGAAATTAAGGAAACAATTCCATTCACCATTGCAACAAAAAGAATAAAATACTTAGGACTATATCTACCTAAAGAAACTAAAGCCTATATATAGAAAACTATAAAACACTGGTGAAAGAAATCAAAGAGGACACTAATAGATGGAGAAATATACCATGTTCATGGATTGGAAGAATCAATATAGTGAAAATGAGTATACTACCCAAAGCAATCTATAGATTCAATGCAATCCCTATCAAGCTACCAACAGTATTCTTCACAGAGCTAGAACAAATAATTTCACAATTTGTATGGAAATACAAAAAAACCTACGAGTAGCCAAAGCGATCTTGAGAAAGAAGAATGGAACTGAAGGAATCAACCTACCTGACTTCAGGCTCTACTACAAAGCCACAGTCATCAAGACAGTATGGTACTGGCACAAAGACAGAAATATAGATCAATGGAACAAAATAGAAAGCCCAGAGATAAATCCACGCACATATGGACACCTTATCTTTGACAAAGGAGTCAAGAATATACAATGGATTAAAGACAATCTCTTTAACAAGTGGTGCTGGGAAAACTGGTCAACCACACGTAAAAGAATGAAACTAGAACACTTTCTAACACCATACACAAAAATAAACTCAAAATGGATTATAGATCTCAATATAAGACCAGAAACTATAAAACTCCTAGAGGACAACATAGGCAAAACACTCTCTGACATACATCACAGCAGGAT
>NW_011488459.1:4530-5105 GCF_000754665.1 Bison bison bison
GCTGGCTTCCATGGCCTATGATCTATATACAGCCATCTGTAAGCCCCTGTTGTACACACTCATTATGTCCCAGATGGTCTGGTTGTGGCTGGGGTATAGGCCCTTATCCTGTGGCTCTTATAAGCTCTATGACCCATACCACACTGACGTTTTGCTTACCCTTCTGTGGTCCAAATGTTATCAATCACTTTTTCTATGACATTTCACTACTGCTTTCCCTAGTGTGCACAGACACCTCAGTGATTAAATGTTCACTTTTCACCTTGGCTGGAGCAATAGGCATACTCAGTGGCCTGATCATCACAGTCTCCTGTGTTTGCATCCTGGTGGCCATCCTGAGGATCCAGACTGCCGATGGAAGGAGAAAAGCTTTCTCTACTTGTTCGTCTCACCTGACACTTGTCTCCATCCTATATGGACTCTTTTCTTCATTTATGTTCGACCTAGCTCAAGTTCCTCCTTAGATATCAGTAAAATGATTTCCCTTTTTCACATGATATTAACTCCAATGGCAACCCACTCCAGTACTCTTGCCTGGAGAATCCCATGGACGGAGGAGCCTGGTAGGCTGCAGT
>NW_011488459.1:5412-7171 GCF_000754665.1 Bison bison bison
AATTGTGCTGCATCAAAAATGTTGATTTGATTATGTGTGGTACAAAGAATACTGGACTGAGAAATAGACTCTTTTTAATCTCTAGGTCTGACAGTTGTATATACTGAAACTACTGTTTATATTGTTTTTTCTTCAGTCTTCTCCTTTGGAAAATAATAGGGAATACAAAATATTATATATATATATATAGTATAAATGTAACATAATCCAGAAGAACATTTATGCATTCTTCTATGTGTGAAAACATTCTAATCTTCTCCAGAAAATCAAATGATATAAGGGAAAGTTCACCAGAGTTAATTAATAAAGGTTTCTTGGACCTTGGTAAAAGCTGAGCAATGGAAAGTGAGTCAACAATTGTTGAACATGTGAAAATGCAAATATGAAATTTGGATGGTATACAAAATATTAAGTTTATCCAGATATGAAACTACCATCACTAATTGTCAGTCTTGTAAAAATTTCCAACATCATTTTACTAACCCTGGAAATTATCATAGTAAGTGTAGACAGTCAAAGAGGGAAAGACAAATACCATAGGATATCACTTATATGCACAATGTAAAAAAAAATGGTACAAATAAACTTAATTACAGAACAAAAACATGCTCACAGTTTTAGAAAATAAACTTATGGTTGCCAAAGGGGAAAGGTGGGTAGGGGAAGGAATAACTTGGGAGTTTGGAATTGACCTATACACACTACTATATTTAAAATATATTTAAAAAGGATTACCAATAAAGACCTATGTATAGCAGAGGGAACTCTGCTCAATATTCTGTAATAGCCTGAATGGGAAAAGAATTTGAAAAGGAATAGATATACATATGTGTATAACTGAATCACTTTGTAGCACATTTGAAATTAACACATTGTTAATCAACTATACTCCAATATAAAACAAATATTACAAGAATTGTTAAAACGTAGACTAAGGTATGACAAGGGGAAACATACATTCTTCCTATTTTTATCTAGAAAGATCAACAGCTTCTTTTCCATCAAATTTTACCTTAAAATTCATCTGTTCTGTGTCTTTGCTATATAGCATATTCACAAATCACATTACCTTTTGAGATTTCCATTTCTTAACATGACACCTGAGGTAGTTCAGGTCTGTTTAATTTTTACTTAAATATTTATGATGCAATATCTTTTGAAAGGGGATTGAGAGAAGAATGATAGGAAACAAGTGATAATTATAAATTTTCTCAATGTCTCTGTGTTCCTTCCCCAAGTATATGCAAATATATTCAAAACCAACTGTCCTCTCTAGCTCTAGCTGTTGCTGTTTTCGAAATCCTAATGTATTTTCTGTCTAGAATACTTTTTGTATCATATTTACATGGATAATTACTTTTTAAAAATACTGGCTAAAGTGGCTTTCATTCTGAGAATAACCCTAACTCTCCAATCTCATTTGAGCCAGTCTGTATTTTTCCCTTACAGCATCGTATTCTTTTCCTTCAGACTTTATAAGTGTAACGTGTTGCTTGTTAAGATCATTTTTATTTTGCTTTGCTTTTATTAGTGAGAAATGTTTGTAGCTGATTCTTCATGTTAGGAAGTGACAGAAATTCAGTTGGAGCTGCATTTTTGTTCATGCTGTAAGTCTGTAAGTGGTTCCCCTTATTTCATAAAAAAAAAAAAAAAAGGCTGAGTCTCAATATCAGTAGCAGGGAAATTACATGTCATTTATGGCATCCACACACTGAAATCACCTGATTGGTAGTGCTAGTACCTGGGAGGAGGTGATTAA
>NW_011488459.1:7821-13143 GCF_000754665.1 Bison bison bison
AAATTCCTGGTCTAATCATTCCTATATCCCTGCCAGTTCTGGTTCTGATCTTTGCTCTGTCTGCTGCTTCTGCTGCTAAGTCAGTCGTGTCTGACTCTGTACGACCCCACAGACAGCAGCCCACCAGGCTCTCCTGTCCCTGGGATTCTCTGTCTGGTCCAGTTGATTTTTTGCCTTTCTGTTCGCCTTGTGATTTTTTTCTTTATAGCCAGACATGATGTGCTGAGTAAGAGGAATTGCTGAAAATAGGTCTCTACTACTGTGGTGTGAGGTGTGAGGGGAGAGAAGTGTTCTATGTCCTATGATTAGGTCTCAGTCTTTTGGTGAATTGATGTATCTGAATTGTAAACTTCACAATTGTTTCACAGGGTCTCCTCACCCCCATTAGTTGGCATCAGAAGGTTAGAGTGAGCTGGAGTTGGGTATTCCCTTTTCTCACGTGGAAGTTCAGAGGAAGAAGTGGGCCCTCTCCCTTCCCATAGGTCAGTTAAACTCTAATAATACCCTGTCAGGTTAGGCTTTGATTGACTATTTTCTCCTAGAAGTACCAAGTACTGTGGTGTATTTGAAAATAAGTTTTTGACCCCTAACAGCTTCCCAGGTGGTGCTAGTAATAAAGAACCTGCCTGCCCATGCAGGAAACATAAGAGACTCTGGTTTGATCCCTGGGTCAGGAAGATCCCCTGGAGGAAGACGTGGCTACTCACTCCAGTATTCTTGCCTGGAGAATCCCATGGACAGAGAAGCCTGGCAGGCTACAAGTCCATAGGGTTGCAAAGAGTCAGACATGACTGAAGCAACTTAGCATGAGTATATTATATACTTAAAAGTATATTGGTAAGTGGTTTCTGGGAGCCCATTCCTCAACTGGGGATTTCCCTTGTTGTTCAGTTGCTCAGTCATGTCTGACACTTTGTGAACCCATGGACTGAAGCACTCAGGCTTCCTTATCCTTCACCATCTCCTGGAGCTTGCTTAAACTCATGTCCATCCATTCCATGATGTCATTCAGCCATCTCATCCTCCGTCATCCCCTTCTCCTCCTGCTTTCAATCTTTCCCAGGATCAGTGTCTTTTCCATTGAGTCAGCTCTTCACATCAGGCGGCCAAAGTATTGGAGTTTCAGCTTCAGTCCTTCCAATGACTATTCAGGACTGATTTCCTTTAGGATTGACTGGTTGGATCTCCTTGCAGTCCAAGGGACTCTCAAGAGTCTTCTCTGACACCACAGTTCAAAAGTATCAATTCTTTGGTGCTCAGCCTTTATGATCCAACTCTCACATCTGTACATGACTGCTGGATGGACTTTCCCTAGTCGGTCTAAATAAACCTAAAGCAAGATATTCCAAAGTGTTGTATATGGTTAGTGTTATATATTTGATTTTCCCTCATTTATGTCCCATCTCCCAAAGCAATCTGTATCAACTTTCAGAAATAGTTTTTTAACTGTGAGTTTTTTATCTCAGCATGCCGTGTTTCGTTTTCAGTAGAAATCTGCTTCACTTTTCAAAGATGGTCCCAAAATGAGAGTATTTTTTTCTTTAGAGATCTTCTTTTGAGAAAAAGTCCCATTTGAGGTAATATTGGGTCAAACTCTATATCTGTTTTACTTTAATTTATCTTCTATGGATATAGACCCTTGAGATTCAGGTTTCTTCGGGGATCAAGTGCAATTGACTTAAAACTTTCAAGGAAAATATGTGCATCATACTGTGCAGTATGGGAGCCAGAAAAGGGCAAGGAATTATTTCACATGTGTTAGGAGACCCCAGGTGAATCAGGACAGAGGCCACCCATCTTGAAGGGAACACAATAAGAATTGATGATGCTTAAAGAACAGTATATTAGAGATAATTATGCTTGCCTAAGGCCGGAAGTCCACACATTTTGGTATCATTCTGAAGTAATTAAAATAGATGAATAAAAGATTTTACCAAAGAGGTGAGCTTGCTGATAAGCCAGATTCATAAAATGATATGATGAGTACTTGGCCAAAATTAGTTTTCAAAGCCTTCCAAACAGAAGAGCTTAACTTAGATATTCTCTTGTGTGCCTCACACTAAACATGTGATTCTTAAACATGGATAGCAGGTTAATTTGGCCTATTTGAGTTGTTAAAATATTCATAAATCTCTCCATTTTAATGAGGATCTAGGGATGTAACTTGACTGATATTCCACTACTTGTGTGTTTTGACAAACGCTTTGTCAAAACTGATTATTTAAAAACTGTATTTCAAAAAAATAAAAACTGTATTTCATTATTTTCCCTATATTACATTCACTAATTTGTAAGCAAATAAAAATACAATCTGAAATGGCTCATGCTTCTGTTGGAAGCTTAGACTTCTGTAAGAACTATCATGAAGTGACAGTCACCATTTGACTAAAGCAAACACAATCCCCACGGATCTTCCACAGATAATTTATGGCAGAGATAAAATATGCAACTGCAAATACTTCAGCCTACCATAATTACTTTATAAAGGGAATTCGATTTTATATTTAATATTGTTCAATGTCATAAGACAATGAAATTTCAGTGCCCTTGTTTACACAGGTGATTCACTGGGAAGTTCACATGTAGGGAAATGTGAGTGATTATACTTGTGCTTAAATATTTAATGTGTGTATGTATCATCTGGGGATCTTATTAAAATGTAGGTTCGGTTAAGCTGGAGGGCGGCTTCAGATTCTGCATTTCTGATACGCTTCCAAGCGATGTGGGTGCAGCTGACTCCCACATTGAGTACTGAGGCTTCCAGGGCTCAGATGACCTTCCCAGTGTCCTCTGCCTTGACTTTCTGTTGGTAATTTGAAATAATCCGCTCCTCTTTTCCCTTTCCTCTTGGATGAGTCGAAAACACTGATTAGGGATTTATCCATGTTAATAGGCTCTGTATCCATTACATCTTGAATTATGTTCAGATGGAATTGAGAAAATAAAATAATTCTGTTACTCTGAATTAGAATAACATACTTAATAAGATGACAGAAACTCAAGTTCTGCTGATAAATTTCTCAACTTCTTTTCCTCATTTGTTCTGAAATATTGCTGTTAAACTGCCATCCAATCACTGCCTGTCTGGGTCCCCTAAAATGTTGTGGATCTTCGTACCTCCAAAAGCAACTACTCTTGGAATTTTCTAATTGTTGAAAATATCCTTATCTTCTTAGCTTAAGTAAATGAACTTATGGCTGAAATGCTCAAGGACATCATCTGTCTTCTGGGGCAGCTCAATGAAAAAAGTGAAACCACTGTTGTTCACAACAGCCCTTTGTCATAACAGCTCTTTCAGTATTTGAAGACAAGATGGCATGTTTTCAAATCTTGCCTCCAGCCTAAAGCTCCTATTTCCAATAAGATCACAGCAACACCTAAGATTGCGTCACTGACTTTACTGTTGTTTGTACTTTTGTTGGTACTCTTGCTCTCTCCATATTTCTTTGTTGAGAATCAGACATATGTATTGTCTTCATAATTGCACAATGATACTTTCCAGGGATGATGTGTGATTGGTGAAAGCATGGTGGAAATTATAATGGTAATTTTCTCTACTTCTAATTTATTTATTCAAGTATCTAGCACATCTTCCATGCCCTCCAGGTACTCTGATAAGCACTGGGGAGGCTCACATTGTTTTATGTTGGGAAATAATATTATGATCTGAAATTCTTTAATAAAGGTATGTTATGATGCCATGGGATCACAGTGAATTAGAAACAAATGGTGACCTCAGATTTGTGAAAAACCTGCTAGAGGAAAGAATAAAAGGAGCAGTGAGTTTTAGTGAGCACTTAATATATAGGAGGCATTTTGCATGTTTTATTTAATCTACTCTTTTAAAAATAGCTCTCTGAGCTAAGTATTCTTTATTACTTTTTAACATACATTAATAATACAAAGCTATATCTGTATATATAAACAAGCAGCAAGTGAAAAGTGAAAGTGAAGTTGCTCCATCGTGTCCAACTGTAGTCCACCAGGCTCCTTTATCCATGGGATTTTACAGGCAAGGGTACTGGAGTGAGTTGCCATTTCCTTCTCCAGGGGATCTTCCTGTCCCAGGGATCGAACCCAGATCTCCTTCATTGCAGGAAGATGGTTTACTAACTGAGCCACCAGGGAAACCAGAGAAAGTAGAGCAGGGTCAGTATTTAATTCTAAATCCCTTTGGTTCCAGCCTTGTGCTGATCCCCTCCACTATACTATCTGCCACAGACAGTGACATTTGAACTGAGATTCCCTCTTTTTTTTCATAACACTTCTTGCTCCCTGTGGTGGTATATGTTTAAATGTTGCAGTGACTGAATGCATTTGTGCGTGCTAAGTCACTCAGTCATATCTGATTATTTGAGACCAATGGACTGTAGCCTGCCAGGCTTCTCTGTCCATGGGATTCTCCAGGCAAGAATACGGGAGTGGATTGCTAATTCCTTCTCCAGAGGATCTTCCCAACCCAGGGATCGAACCCTGGTCTCCTGTGTCACAGGCAGATTCTTTACCATTTGAGCTATACAGGGAATGGCTAAACTGTTTATTAAAAAGAAAAGCTAGATTTGGCCTAAGAAGGTCACCAAATATTAAGAAGACTAAAAGCAGATAAATCCTGTATCATTTCTGGTTCTCAATGTCTTAATTCATAAAATGAGGGTAATAGACTCAATGCCATCTCAATGACTGCCTTCTCTAAAGTTCTATGATTCTATATAATATATCCAAGTTTCTATGAGTGCCATCTTTTTAAAATTTAGCTTTATTGGAATATAGTTGATTTACAATGTTGCATTAATTTCTATTGTACAGCAAAGTGAATCAGCTATATACATATATATGTATGTATATATAATTTTTCAGTTTTTTCCCCATAGAGGCCATAGCAGACTATTGAGTAGAGTTCCCTATGATATACAGTTGGTCCTTATTAGTTAACTGTTTTATATATGGTAGTGTGTATTTGTCAACACCAGTCTCAAAATTTATCCCTCCCCCCTTTCCCCATTGATAACCTGAATGCTATCTTTTCATATACTGACTGAAAGAAAGAGCTTCCCAGCAATCTTACACTCCAAGTTTCTAGTTTTTCCTTCTAGGAATGTGGTCTCCCTGTATAATCCTTCACGATATTACCTGGAAGGTTTTTCAACTCAGTAATTTATCATGATAATACAACTCTGTTAAAAAAGACTGATGATAAAAAAATGGAAGGATATTTTAACACTTTATAAACAGTACACTGAAGACCTTGATGAAAATTGTGAGGGAAAAAGCATCACATGTGGTTTTTACAAATGAAGAGCACCTGGCACATTGTAAATTCTC
>NW_011488459.1:13395-13894 GCF_000754665.1 Bison bison bison
GACTCTTAGCGACCCCATGGACTGCAGCCTACCAGGCTCCTCTGTCCATGGGATTCTCCAGGCAAGAGTTCTGGAGTGGGGTGCCATTGCCTTCTCCAACAGTTACTTTAAGTCATAATTATAATCTCTTCTTAACAAACTAGAAAGAGAGATGGTTTAGAGAAATACTTCTATTCCAGTTCTCCCTGGATCAGTTTCTTTCATCATTCTGCTCATTGATGTCTTTTCACCATAAGCTGATTTAAGATTCACATCACTCATCATTGGAATGTTCACTCACCTTCTAGGATTATTGATTTTTAGTCTCTCTGTTCGCTTTTAGCTTCCAGTCTAGCTTCCCTCGTGGCTCAGACAGTAAAGAGTCTGCCTGCAACGTGAGAGACCCAGGTTCAATCCCTGGGTCAAGAAGACCCGTTGCAGGGGAGGAGCCAAGATGGCAGAGGAGTAGGATGGGGAGAACACTTTCTCCCCCACAAATTCATCAAAAGAACATTTAAAC
>NW_011488459.1:15124-15551 GCF_000754665.1 Bison bison bison
GGTCAGGGAGGCTACACGCCGTGAGCGGGGGCAGACCCAGTGTGGCTGAGGCACTGCGAGCACACGCCAGTGTTATTTGTTTGCAGCATCCCTCCTTCCCTCCCCACAGCGCGACTGAACAAGTGAGACCTAAAAAAAAAGTGTCCTCCACTGTCCCCTTTGTGTCAGGGCAGAAACCAGACACTGAAGAGACCAGCAAACAGAAGAAGCTATAACAGAGGGAACCGCCTCGGAAGCTACAGGCAATAGATTAAAACCCTGTGGTTACTACTGACTACATAGGAAGGGGCCTATAGATCTTGAGAAATATAAGTCCAACCAAGGAACTAGCCCAAAATGAACTGAACCCACAATACTCACAACAAAACCAGAGAAAGTCCTAGATATATTTTTACTATTTTTATGATCATTCTTTCTTTCTTTTTAA
>NW_011488459.1:16062-17077 GCF_000754665.1 Bison bison bison
ACATCGTATTTTTGAAATTCCAAACTCTACTCTAGATTTTTAATTTTTGCTTTTATGTATTTGTTACCAATTTTGTACCTTTAAGAAACCAATCTTCAGGACCCATTTTTCACTAGGGAGCAAGATTACTGGCTTGACTGCTCTCTCTCTCTTTGGACTCTCCTTTTCCTCCATCAGGTCGCCTGTGACTCCTCCCTAACACCTCTCTACTCTACCCAACTCTGAATTTCTGTGTGTTCCAGATGGTGGAGAACACTTAGGGAACTGATTACTGGCTGGATCTGTCTCCCTCCTTTTCATTCCCCCCTTTTATCCTTCTGGCCACCTCTGTCTCCTTCCTCCTTCTTCTCTTCTCTGTATAACTCTGTGAACATCTCTGAGCGGTCCAGTTGGGGAGTGCACATAGGGAAGTGATTACTGGCTAGCCCACTCTCTCCACTGTTGATTCCACCTCATCTCATTCGGGTCACATCTAACTCCCTCCTCCCTCTTCTCTTCTCCATGTAACGCTGTGAACCTCTCTGGGTGACCCTCATGGTAGAGAAACTTTTCATCTTTAATGTAGATGTTTTATCAATGGTGCTGTATAGAAGAAGAAGTTTTGAAACTACTGTAAAAATAAGACCAATAACTGGAAGCAGGAGGCTTAAGTCCAAACCCTGACTCCAGGGAACTCCTGACTCCAAGGAACATTAATTGACAGGAGCTCATCAAATGCCTCCATACCTACACTGAAATCAAGCACCACACAAGGGCCAACAAGTTCCTGGGCAAGACACACCAAGCAAATTCTCCAGCAACACAGGAACACAGCCCTGAACTTCAAGATACAGGCTGCCCAAAGTCACCTCAAAACCATAGACATCTCATAACTCATTACTGGACACTTAATTGCACTCCAGAGAGAAGAAATACAGCTCCACCCACCAGAACACCAACACAAGCTTCCCTAACCAGGAAACCTTGACAAGCCACGTGTACAAACCCACACACAGTGAGGAAACGCCACAATAAA
>NW_011488459.1:17837-18320 GCF_000754665.1 Bison bison bison
TTCAATAGAAACTCTTCAAGCCAGGAGGGAATGGCAAGACATACTTAAAATGATGAAAGAAAATAACCTACAGCCCAGATTATTGTACCCAGCAAGGATCTCATTCAAGTATAAAGGAGAAATCAAAAGCTTTTCAGACAAGCAAAAGCTGAGAGAATTCTGCACCACCAAACCAGCTCTCCAACAAATACTAAAGGATATTCTCTAGACAGGAAACACAAAAACAGTGTATAAGTTCGAACCCAAAACAATAAAGTAAATGGCAATGGGATCATACTTATCAGTAATTACCTTAAACCTTAAATGGGTTGAATGCTCCAACCCAAAGGCAAAGACTGGCTGAATGGATACAAAAACAAGACCCCTACATTTGTTGTCTACAAGAGACCCACCTCAAAACAGGGGACACATATAGACTGAAAGTGAAGGGCTGGAAAAAGATTTTCCATGCAAATAGGGACCAAAAGAAAGCAGGAGTAGCAA
>NW_011488460.1:0-544 GCF_000754665.1 Bison bison bison
CTCTCCTGGTCACAAGGCTTGGTGGTGACATGGCCACACTTGCCTCTTGAGACCAGATGAGGTGCCTGAACTGGGAGAAGGGAATTCGAGTTGTCCCCAGCAGGAAGATGGGTGCTTGAACGGTGGGAGGGGGAGTCCCACTTAGCCAGGTGGGTGAGCCCCCCTGTGATGGGCGTTCAGGCCAGATGGCGCCCTCCCCTTCCATGAATCATCTTCGCAGACTGGCCTTGCAAAGCCCTTGGAAGCAGCCTGGTTTTGGGTGGCTGACGGTTTGCAGCATCCACTGATGCTTGAGCGTCTCCTGGGTGCCAGCTTCCACGCCGGGGGTGAACAGGGCAGGGAGCACAGCCTGGTGCGGCAGGCAGAGCTTGGAGAGGGAGCCAAGGGGCCGTGGAGAGATCCGGCCAGATTTTTTCCCACAAAGATGGTGAAAGCAGAATGTCCACTTGAGTCCCTCTCAAGTCCTAACCACTGACCTGGAAGTCTTTCCTTTGTGAGTGGGTTTTCTCCCCCTGATCTCTAGGGGCTTGTAAGTTCTTTGGCT
>NW_011488460.1:644-1335 GCF_000754665.1 Bison bison bison
GATGATTTTTTTTTTTTAATTCTGTTTTGCGATTGTGAGGCAGTGTAGTCCACATTTCTTGTATGAAGCATGGAGACTACCAGGCAGCATCAAAGAGGAAACACTGACCCTCCCAGCTCTCAGAGAACTCGCTATCCTTCATGCCTGAGTGATCTCTCTCCCTGACACTCTCTCAGAGTGCCACCGTGCCCAGGGCCTTCCCACCACCTTCTGTCCTGTGTGCTCATTAAGGAGGTGAAAGGAGATTTATGGTCATTTAAAGAGCTTTTAAAGAAGTAGCCGGAAGCCCGTATCTTCCAGTTTTCATTATCAGAAGGTTCTCGAGCAGAGTGTGGTTAAGCACACATCTGTACGCACGCTGGCCTGTCTCTGCTGCTTTGTGCTTTGTCTGTGCTGTGACCTGGCCTCCTGCACCGTCACCTCCTGAGCCCTGCCACGTCTCTTGCTTACAGTAGTGACCCTTCGAGAAGACAGCGCCCAGAGGCTGGAGCACAGACCGTGCCGCATGTCCACCTGCCTGTCTGATTACTCCCTGGCCAGCGACAGCGGCGTGTTTGAACCTCCCAACAAAAGGTTAGAAGCTGACCTTCTCCCCTCCCTGGGCTGA
The DNA here is from genome assembly GCF_000754665.1 of Bison bison bison. NCBI lineage: Eukaryota > Metazoa > Chordata > Mammalia > Artiodactyla > Bovidae > Bison > Bison bison. Next base: position 1,252 of record NW_011488460.1, read on the forward strand.
CTTCCCGAAAGACAGCCCTGCCCATACGTGTCTGGCTTGACACTGTGTGTGTCTGTGGGGTGCAGCTCTTCTACTTTCTCTCCA
>NW_011488460.1:5302-6245 GCF_000754665.1 Bison bison bison
GAGACAGACTCTTCCTGGGGACATTGTTTCTAAAAAACAGCTATGTAAACATGGACTTCCCTGGTGGCTCAGACAGTAAAGAATCTGCCAGCAATGCAGGAGACCTGAGTTCAATCCCTGGGTCAAGAAGCTCCCCTAGAGGAGAGCATGCCAACCCACTCCAGTACTCTTGCCTGGAGAATCCCATGGACAGAGGAGCCTGGCAGGCTATAGTCCATGGGGTTGCAAAGAGTCGAACACAACTGAAGTGACTTAGCACACACACGTTTGTTTCAGAGAAGACCCTGCTGACTCACCCACTGAGCAGCTGAGCACATAGTGATGCATGTGGCTGTTCAGGATAATGTTTTTTTAATGCAGCGTGTTCTTGATCATAAGTGATGCGTTAGTAGCTTTAAAATTTGAATTTTCAGAGCTCCCTAAAAAGGCCAAGTTACTGACTTTCTGTCAACCAGGGCTGAGGTGCTTCTCACTGGAGGGCAGCTGGGGATGGCCACTGGACGGCTGCCAGCTGGGCAGGGTAGTAGGGTGCTCCCACAGGCTTTCCATTTCGCCACCACACACCACTGGCCTCAGTTGCTTCTCAGCGTCATCCCTTTCGTCCTGCAGGACGCAGTGACGGTGCTGCTGGCGAGAACCACAGCGCAGCTGCAGGCAGTAGAGAGAGAGCTGGCCGAGGAGCGCGTGAAGCTGGAGTACACAGAGGAGGAGATCCTGGAGATGGAACGCAAGGAGGAGCAGGCTGAGGCCGTGTCTGAGAGGTGAGTGTGGCCGGCAGCCCCTGAGAAAGACGCAGCTCATCTTCCTGGAGTGAAGCAGCTACAGGTTAGTTTCTGTAGAATGTGCTGGGCGACTCTTGGATACCTTTGCGCAGAAGTTGGGATTCTCATGAGGGGGTCGTGTGGTTGTTTTCATGAAGGCCATATTTTTGTTTGTTTGTTTG
>NW_011488461.1:0-465 GCF_000754665.1 Bison bison bison
AAAGAATCTGAGATGCAGTACTTGGATGCAATCTCAAAAACGACAGAATGATCTCTGTTTGTTTCTAAGGAAACCATTTAATATCACAGAATCCAAGTCTGCCCTGACCAGTAATGCTGAAGAAGCTGAAGTCGAATGGTTCTATGAAGACCTACAAGACCTTCTAGAACTAACACCCCAAAAAGAAGTCCTTTTCATTATAGTGGACTGGAATGCAAAAGTAGGAAGTCAAGAAATACCTGGAGTAGCAGGTAAATTTGGCTTTGGAGTAGAGAATGAAGCAGGGCAAAGGTAATAGGTTTTGCCAAGAGAATGCACTGCTCATAGCAAACACCCTCTTCCAACAACAGAAAAGAAGACTCTACACGTGGACATAACCAGATGGCCAATACCAGAATCAGATTGATCATATTCTTTACAGGCAAAAATGGAGAAGTTCTATACAGTCAGCAAAACCAAGACTGG
>NW_011488461.1:2585-3863 GCF_000754665.1 Bison bison bison
GTCTGGTGGGCTGCCATCTATGGGGTCACACAGAGTCGGACACGACTGAAGTGACTTAGCAGTAGCAGCTGATGCTGAAGCTGAAACTCCAATACTTTGGCCACCTGATGCAGAGAACTGACTCATCTGAAAAGACCCTCATGCTGGGAGAGATTCAAGGCAGAAGGAGAAGGGGACGACAGAGGATGAGATAGTAGATGGCATCATCCACTCAATGGACATGAGTTTGAGTAAGCTCCAGGAGTTGGTGATGGATAGGGAGGCCTTGCGTGCTGTAGTCCACGGGATTGCAAAGAGTCAGACACAACTGAATGACTTAACTGAACTGGACTGACCCTCTTTTAGCATGTCTTACTGATTTATTTACTTATTTTATTGAAGTACAGTTGATTTACAATGTCATGCTAGTTTCAGATGTCCAGCACTGTGATTCAGTTACATATATTCTTTTTTATTGGAATATAGTTCCTTTACACTTCTACATCAGTTTCTGCTGTACAGCAAAGTGAATCTGCCAAATGTTTACACATATCCCCTCTTTGTTAAAATTTCCTTCCTAGTTAGGTTACCACTAACCTAGTTAGGTTACCACTAACCTAGTTAGGTTAGAGCAATGAGTGGAGTTCACTGTGCCATACAGCAGATTTTCATTAGTTACCTGTTTTACACATAGCAGTGTATGTATGTCAATCCCAGTCTCCCAATTCATCCTACTTCCCTTTTCCTCCTCCCATACATTTGTTCTATATGTCAGTGTCTTTATTTCTGTTCTGCAAAAAGATCAACTATACCATATTTCTAGATTCCGTGTATATGCATTAATATATGATATTTGTTTTTCCTTTTTGTCTTATTCTCTTCACCTTCAGCTTCCTGCCAGAGTTACTGGTCCCTTTTTTGATTCCTCTTTTCTTTTTTCACTTCTTTCAATCTATCCAGTTTCAAGGACAGTTTTCTTTTCTTTTAGTTGTCCACAGTCTTCCACTAGTGTTTAGCAGGTGCTCTGTGAGAATCATTATATTTGTATATGTATTCCTGATGTACTTGTGAAGAGACATGAATTCTGCATCCTTTTATTCCACCATCTTGACTCTTCTCTCCCTCTCTCTCTCTCTCTCTCTATATATATATACATATATATACACTTTTTAAAGATTCTTTTCCCTTATAGCTTATATAAAAGACGGAGTGCACTTTCTTGTGTTATACAGTAGGTCCTTACTGGCTATCTATTTTTTATATATTTTAATTAAAGGATAATTACAATATTTTGATGAT
>NW_011488461.1:3963-4167 GCF_000754665.1 Bison bison bison
GGGCTGCCATCTATGGGGTCGCACAGAGTCAGACACAACTGAAGCGACTTAGCAGCAGCAGCAGCAGTGGCCTTTAGTTGGTGTTTCCCTATTTGAAGAACTAGGCACATCTTCCAGAGAAGGCAATGGCACCCCACTCCAGTACTCTTGCCTGGAAAATCCCATGGATGGAGGAGCCTGGAAGGCAAGAGTACTGGAGTGGGG
>NW_011488461.1:4267-5541 GCF_000754665.1 Bison bison bison
TACATCAACATATTATCGATTTTATATACAGTAATGTGTATGTGTTAATCCCAACATCCTAATTTATCCCTCCTCCACTTTCCCCTTTGGTTATCATAGGTTTGTTTTCTATGTCTGTGGGTCTATTTCTGTTTTGTAATTATGTTCATTTGCATCTGTTTCTTTTTTGAGATTTTACATATAAGCAAATTTCATATGACATTTGTCTTTCCCTGTCTGGCTTACTTCACTTAGTATGCTATCTTTTAATATTTCTTTTGAACCAAGTCTATTGGTGATCAATTCCTTCAGGTTTGTTTGTCTGGAAAAGTTTTATCTCTCCTCATTTCTGAAGGATTACTTTGTCTAATATGGTATTCCTGATTGGAAGTTATTTCCTTTCAGTACCATGAAGATATCATCCCAATTTCTCCTGGCCTTCAAGGTTTTAGATGAGGAATCTGCTCATAGTATTATCGGAGTTTCCTTTTATTTGATGATTTGCTTTTCTCATGGTATATTCAAAATTCTCTTCGTCTTGGAATTTTGAGAATTTTATACAAATCTTTCTGGCTAAAATCTCTTTATGTTTACTTTATTTGCATTTCTTTGGGCTTCAAGGATCCAGGTTTTCATTTCCTCCTCCAGATTTAGGAATTTTTCCATCATTATTTCTTTAAATAAGCTTTGTGCCCCTTTTACTTTCTGTGCTCCTTCTGAGACTTCCTCCCATATGTGTATATTGGTTTGTATATGGTGTCCCATAAGTCTCTTTTATAATCTTTTTTCCTTTTTTTCCTCTGGGTAATTTTAAGTGACCTGTCTTTGAATGCAGTGATTCTTTCTTCTCCTCAGTTCCAGAATTTTTTTTTTGGTTCTTTTTTATGATTTCCATGACTTTCTTGAACTTCTCGTGCATCATTTTCCTGATTTTGTTTAGTTGTCTGAGTTCTCTTGTAGCTCACTAAGCTTCTTTAAGATGGTTATTTGGAATTCCTTTTTGGACAGTTCATAGATATCCATTTCATTAGGACCAGTTCATGGTGCCTTATTTTGTTCCTTTGGTGGTGTCATGTTTCCCTGATTAATCCTCACCCTAGTGGCCTTTTGGAGAAGGCAATGGCACCCCACTCCAGTACTCTTGCCTGGAAAATCCCATGGGTGGAGGAGCCTGGTGGGATCCAGTCCATGGGGTTGCAAAGAGTCAGACACGACTGAGCGACTTCACTTTGACTTTTCACTTTCATGCTTTGGAGAAGGAAATGGCAACCCACTCCAGTATTCTTGCCTGGAGA
>NW_011488461.1:7371-8712 GCF_000754665.1 Bison bison bison
TTTGTATTCCTAATGCTAACTGCCAGTTGATGCCCATCAGCATTACACCTAGTGTCTGCCATAGAAATTCTAATATTACTAAAGGAATTGGGGATATTTTCTTAAACACTCTAACCACCAGCAAGTAGAGATTTCCCACCATGTTTGAGGTGCAGGACCTGGGATTTCTCAGTGTAGAGGAAAGAATGCAGACAAAAATGGCAACATCAGGAGTGTACTCTTCTATATATTAGATGGGATTGCTGCATGACACATATTCACTGAACAAAACCAATTAAATTATTATTTTAAAAACTGTGCAACATCAGTCCTGAATTTTCCACTTACTGCCTGGGAAACTGTAAAAAAGCTTTTCCCAACAAAAACTGTAAAAAAGGTTTCCAAGCAAAACTCATTAAAAATTCACCTCCCATCTCTGAGCCTTAGCTTCTTCATCTGTAAATCGCAGGGAGCACCACCTATCACAGGATGTGTTGAGAACCAAGTGGAAAGGTAGTCAAAGTACATTGTATGGGTAGAGGTAGGGTGTGAAGAATGATTAAAAACACCCACATGCATTCAATATTTCTGAAAAGATACCAAGAAACTGATTACATTGTTTGCACAAGACAGGAATAATGAGTGGCTCAGGGAAGGATGGAGGAAACTTATTTTTCACTCCTATATCATTTTGATCTTTAAAATTTTTCAAACCATGTATGCATTACTTATTCAAAAGAGAAAGGACAAAAACGAAGTTCCTTGAAGTTATGATAATTGCTGGATAAGTGAGGGAGGAGCTGTGATTAGAATTTGTATATAGTGTCTCATATGTACTTAAGGATCTTCCTATCCCTGAGGAGAATGACCTTTTGGCCAGAGTGAACACAATTTAGAAAGACACACATATGTGATGATGGAGGAAGGGAACTGGTTCCATTGCAATAATAAAATCAATCCCAATATTTGTGCAAAATAATGTCATAGCCCAACATTCTATCAGGCAAAAATCAACATAATTTGCATAGACACAGAACTTACATGATTGGGAACACAAGGCAAGCCTGTGTGAAAGCTGCACAATGATAGAGAACAAAGTAATAAGAATCATAAGGCAGTACATGTTTCAGTAGCTCATGGAATAGGGAAAAAAGAATATGACATAGTAGCAAGCAGATGAGCTTTGAGGCCATATACTTTTAGGTCATATTTCTGGTGTCATCATTAGTAATAATATTCTAAATAGCTACCATTTTGTGAGCATCTTAAGCAGATGTAGTAGTTGTTACAAATATCCCTTGTTATTTATCAAGTGCAAATACACTCCTCTCAGTGAGTCCTTGTAGATAAATGTATCAAAAT
>NW_011488461.1:8812-10154 GCF_000754665.1 Bison bison bison
CTCCTGAAGTTTGCTCGAGTTCATGTACATTGAGTCGGTGATGCTATCTAACCATCTCATCATCTGCCTCCCACTTCTCCTTTTGCCTTCAATCTTTTCCAGCATCAGGGTCTTTTAACACCATATATTGTACTTATTTAGCTTTTGGTTATCTGCCTCTCCACTTGATTGTATACTATACTAATATATATCATCATGTTCACTGTTGTATCTCCAGCAGTTAGAAGAGTGACTAGAATTGCTGGGCCAAAAAACACATTTAAAATTCTGATATAAAAGACCAAATTGTCCTCTGAAAATAACATGACAGCCACTTTCCCTTCCAGCCAAAATAGGGTAAAAGGGCCTAGATTTATATCATCAGCATGGAACAATTAAAAAGCTTGAAAAAATGTAATAATGATTCTGATCATTATTAGGGCATTTGAAATCTGGCAATGAAGGACAGTGATCCATGAGAGAGGAAAAATAAATGAAGTGAACTCCATGATTGTCCCAGCATAAAGCCTGGAAAGATTCTTAAGGCCATACTACAAGACAAGGAACCCAGAAGAGCCCAGCAGTCTCCATAAGCTGAAGACACTGAGTTGTAAGTATGAGAAGAGCAAGGAAGTGAGAGTTTTCAGGGCAGAGTACCTGTGCAGACAGAAGATCTGCACAGAGAACTCTGGAGATCTTCAGGCGTCCTCTTTAAGAATTTAGCCGCATACTGATTAATACATATGTGTAAGGCAAGAACCACAGGACAAAATTAAAGGGAAACACAGTGGCTGGAAGAGTTCCTGTTCTCACCAGCCACAGTGAACTATTAAATAATTCACAGAGCACTGAGTAGAGTACACAGACAAGTTTTGCCTCATTCACGAAGAAAAATTAACATGACTAAATACTATTCTTTTTCTGCTTAAGGTTAAAGGAAATACTTGTAAATATCAAGCTGTATTTGGGTAACAACTGCACCCCAGAAAGAGCTCAAGAATATTACCTATAGTGATTAAAAAATAGCCAGAATTCAAGAAGGTAAAATTAATGTCTTGTGTCTGACAAAAAATTATCAGAAATAAATTATTCATAGCTATTTCTTTTTAAACTTTTTATATTTGTATTTAAGTATAGCTGATTAACAATGCTGTGATAGTTTCAGCTGGATATCAAAGGAACTCAACCAGATATATACATGTATCCATTCTCCCTCAAACTCCCCAATGCTGCTAAGTCACTTCAGTCGTGTCTGACTCTGTGCGACCACATAGACAGCCTCCTACCAGGCTCCCCTATCCCTGGGATTCTCCAGGCAAGAACACTGGAGTGGGTTGCCATTTCTTTCTCCAATGCATGAAAG
>NW_011488462.1:0-260 GCF_000754665.1 Bison bison bison
CAAGTCTATGATTTCCAGCTTGGTTTTCCAAATATTTACCATGTATTTTGGCTCCAGTTGATTAACATTTGTTTCCTTCTTACATAATTTATAATTTTATCATTATATTATCATAAAATTTCAGTTGAGTCAGTTCAGTGGCTCAGTCATGTCTAACTCATTGTGACCCCATAGGCTGCAGCATGCCAGGCTTCCCAGAGCTTATTCAAACTCTTGTCCATCGAGTTGGTGATGCCATCCAACCATCTTATCCTCTGTCA
>NW_011488462.1:910-1532 GCF_000754665.1 Bison bison bison
AGCATCATCTTTTAGGATTTAAAATAGCTCAGCTGCAATTCCATCACCTCCACTAGCTTTGTTCATAGTGATACTTCCGAAGGCCCACTAGACTCCACACTCCAAGATGTCTGGCTCTAGGTGAGTGATCACAACATCATGATTATCTGGGTTATTAAGATTTTTTTTTTATATAGTTCTTCTGTGTATTCTTGCCACCTCTTTGTAATATCTTCTGCTTTTGTTAGGTCCATACCATGTCTGTCCTTTATTGTGCCCATCTTTGCATGAAATGTTCCCTTGGTATCTCTAATTTTCTTGAAGAGATCTCCAGTCTTTCCCATTCAGCTAGTCTCCTCCCATTTTGGATTTTGCTGAAGCATATAGTCCAACGCTTTGAGGAAGTCTAGGTTTTCTCTGTCTCAGGAAATTACTGATAATATTGGAGCCAGAAGGAGGTGAGTAAAATGGGCAAGAAGATTCGTAAAAGTCATGCCAAGATTCTGATTTCTAACCCCACCCAGTCCTCCCCCAGCAGTTCTTTCAGCTGTGACTTGATTTCCAGGAAGCAGAAAGCAATAGTCTCCTGATTGGATTTCAGGCTAAATTTTAGGCAATTAAAAGTAAGGGAAGTCAAACCTAC
>NW_011488462.1:3012-7009 GCF_000754665.1 Bison bison bison
ACCCCATGGACTGCAGCCCACCAGGCCTCTCCATCCATGGGATTTTCCAGGCAAGAGTACTGGAGTGGGGTGCCATTGCCTTCTCCAGTATATACTAGCACCTCCATAAATGTTTATTAAGTACATGAATGAATGATGGTGGTGTATTAAATATGTGGATAAACTTATGTTACCAGAATGTCATTTTGCTTATTGTTAGAGTCTTCCCTCAGTTTCTACCAAGCTGGGCCATGATCTTGTTCCTTGAGGAACAATGGGGGCAAAGCCAGCCAGATTATGTTTGCCTCTGCTCATTCCTGGGTCAGTCCGATGTCTGCAGCTGCAAGGAGGTACCTCTCACATCAGGGTTTGGTCTTCTCCCTTGTTAACCTTTGACTTCAGCTATCATGACCCTGTTGATGAATGAGCCTCAGTGTTCTGCTACTGATGTCCTGTCCTTTGGAATTATTTTTGGCAGCCCTTAACTAGGAACCATGTAACCTAGTCCTGTCCTGGGCAGACACACCTGGCCCTCTACCATCTTCTGGTGGACCTAGCTGACAGCTCTATTGATCCTTTCTGTTACATTCTCCATCTAGTATTGCATTTTCCTGCACAGAATTTGATTTCTAGATCTAGGTTCTCAGAACAAAAAAGGAATAGTCTTTGGAATCAGAAATAATTGGCTTTGAAGGGAGTCTTCTATTATACTTGCTAGTTTTATCCCTCTGAGTCTAATTTTCTCAGCTGTAAAGATGGGAATAATAATCACAACTTGGTAGAGTTGTTTTAAGCATAGTGCCTGCCATGTATTTGCTGAGAAAAAGGCAGTTCCCTTCCATGTTCCATAATGGTGTGTTGACTTTTGTATTCAAAGCAAACACTTAGGCCTTTCCTTTCAACACATCATTTTTTAAAGGTGTTTCTGTAGATGGTGATGGTGATTTGCTTCTAGGGCAGGCCTGGCCACACCACCAGGGCTTCTGGCCTCTGGTCACATAGCATGTATTGTATCTGTCACTAAGATGGGATTCAGTTAACACATAGGGCATAAGTAACCATCACTGTTTAAGCCAGCATTGTCACAATAAGAAATTTTTAGAAAATTTTATCAGACCTTTTGCAGTAGCATATGCAAGAACATAATGTACACCAAGGAACCCAATTATCAAAGCATTCTTTAGTATGGCTCTTCAGAGAAATAGAACCAATAGGAGAAGTCCCATGATCTTCTGCATTCACGTCAGAGATGTGCATAAAGCTGGAGGTGTAGTTTGAAGGCCTGAGAACCAGAACATCAGTGGTGTAGATTTCAGTTCGGGTCTGAAGTCTTGAGATCTAGGGACACTGAAGGCAGGAGAAGACTGAGGCCCTAGTTCAATTAGTCAAGCAAAGATTGAATTCAATGCCCCTCTACCTTTTTGTTCTAGTCAGTCCTTCATTGGCTCAGCTGATGCCCACCCACATTGGGGAGGGCCATCTTCTTTACTCAGTCTACCCATTCAGATGCTAATCTCTTCCCAATACATCCTCAACAGATACACCCAGCCCAGAAATCACATTTAATCAGATATCATCTAATGGCCCAGTCAATTTAACACATAAAATTAACTATCACACTGCCAGGAAACCCTATTTTTCTCCCTGCCTCATATTCTGCCTAGCCTGATATTTTCAGTTAGACCTGTAGGCATCTAGATCAGGCTTGCTTGGAATTAACTTGCAACAAGGTTGTAAGGGAATCCCATGGACAGATGATCCTGGTGGGCTACAGTCCATGGGGTCACAAAAGAGTCAGACAGGACTGAGCAACTAAACAACAACAACAAGGAAGGGAATAAACACAGGTATTTATTTAGGATCAGGGTCAAGGGCAAGGGTCTTGACTTGTTCTCTGGCTGCCTTGTTTGCTTAGCTAGGACAACCTTGCTGATTTTCTGGCCCGTGAGCATCTTGCACTTTTCCTTTAACATTTTCACTATTCATAGTTGTTGACTTGTACCGCTATTATAGCTTCCCAGGTGGCACTAGTGGTAAAGAACCTGCCTGTCAGTGAAGGAGACATAGAGATTGAGGTTCAATCCCTGGGTCAGGAAGATCCCTTGGAGGAGGGCATGGCAACCCACTCCAGTATTCTTGCTTGGAGGAGCCTGGTTGGCTACTGTTCATGGGGTCACAAAGACTAGGATGCAACTTAGCACACACGGTACTTATTATGTGCTTTTTTGTTGTAAAAGAAAACACATGATAAAAATTCAAATACAATAAGCATATTCAGTGAAATGTAAGTCCCCTTCTCCTAGTGACCCTATGTCACCCAGGTCCCTCCTCCAGAGGCAAGTGCTACAACCACCTTCTTGGGGTTCCCTCCAGAGTGAGTCTGTACATGCATAAACATAAATGTAGATATCTGCATATACTTGGGGCTTATCCCCCGACTCTGTTTGCCAGCTGTGTCCTTTTGCTTTCTCTTCTTTTCTCTGGAACCAGCTCTCCTACCCTGTTGTGGCTTCATCATTCCCTACTTCTTATCTGCTCTCAACCTGCTGCCTAGAACTGGTAAGACCCTGATCTGGAACAGGAAGAAGTGGGAGTCATCATTTAGAAAGAAAGAAAAAGAAAAGTATTTCTAGTTTCTGCTTCCATTGTATGTTGTCTAACCCTGCAAAATTAAATTACATCTGTTCATCTGCTACTGACTCACTGTATTCCATGAGCAAGCCATCTGCATTTTTCTTCACAACAACATCTTTCTCATCAGGATGCTCTGGCAACTAATGTTTTAAAATTCTCAGAAAAAGTCATAATATTAAAGCCTTTCCATCCTAAGCATCCAGAAATTGAATTGAAACCAAAGCATAGAGAAGTATTATGGAAGAAACTAAATAGTTTATAAACTGAGCAATGCCATGTTGAAGATTAAATCTAGTTGATTGGGAATTCATTTAGGGCCCATCTGAATTCTGTGTTCCTACACGTGGCCACATACACAGTCCACCAAATGCATCTTCACAGAGTAAGGTGTCTTGAGGTATTTAGAAAATGATAGCATCATACAGGTAAAGGAACAACTAAATCTATCCGGGGAGGTGATCAATTCCAACAGACATTGGGCTAGACTATGATGATCGGGAGTTTCTCAGATGGACAAGAGGGTGAAAGGCATTTGAAGCAGAGGGAAAATATCAGAAGAGTGCAGAATTGTAGAACTGCCCTGGCATTTTCTGAAAAGGTAAAGAGTCCATTTTGACTGAGGCATGAAGTATATGGCTGGAAAAATAGCCAAAAGACAAGCTTTGGAAAACATACTCTAAGCTAAGAAATTTGGACTGTTTTTCCTGTAAAATAACAGGTGGGCCCTGGAGAGCTTTAAGTATAGAAGTGATGTTGACAAATTTTTTTTAAATTTTATTAACTTATCATAGACTTTTTTTGGCTGCCCCATGTGACATGTGGGATCTTAGTTCTCCATCCAGGGACTGAACCCATGCCCCCTGCAGTGGAAGCATGGAGTCTTAACCACTGGACCACTAGGGAAGTGCCGGTTTTCAAATTTTTAGATAATTTGTAGAAGCAGCAGTGTGGAAATTTGATAGAGGGAGACCAGTAAAGTGGGAGACCAGTGCAAAGTGGGAGACCAGTTACCAGCTGTTGCTTTTGTGGGTCCCAAGTGAGAAAAGATGGGGACTTGAGCCCAGGCAGGGACAGTGCAGGCAGAGAGGAGGGGGCATTTAGATGGCCTGTCTGATGGGTGACTACTTGGGGTAGGTGGGGAGTGTAAGTGGAAGAAATGAGAGGATGGATGATGGGGGAAAGGGAGTGGAGGGAGGTGGGAAATGAGGCCACAGATCTTTAGAGCTGGAAGACACCACAGAGATTATCCTCAGCTAACTAAGTACCTTCAGTTTCATCCCAACAGGTGATGGTCTGGCTCTTCTCTGAACACCTCCAGTGACAGGGCGCCAGTTAGAGCTCAAGGCAGCTTACTTCATCTACAGGTTGCTCTATGAGAAAGTTC
>NW_011488462.1:7833-9326 GCF_000754665.1 Bison bison bison
TATTAGAAAACTAGAGATCACTCTCATTATGATGGGCGGAATGAAGATGTTAGGAAACCACAGACTCTGGAGTAGGAAAGGCCATTAGAGATGAGCTATTCCAAGTCCATTGTTTTACAGGTGGAAAGAGTGACGTTTGAAGAGGTGAGAGACATGCCCAGTGTTCCACAGTGGGTCACTAACAAAGCAAAGACTAACCCCAGACTTTTGGCTTCTAATTCAGTGCTTTTCTACTGTACCACATGTTCCCTTAACTTGGGACACAAGCAAGGGCCAGCTAGTAAAGGATGCTCTTTTATGACCTTCTTGCTAACCACTGTCAACAAATTATATTTCACTCTGAAATATATTCAAATGGTATAGAATTATATGAGAAAGTTTTGAAGATTCTTGTATTGCTTTCTGAAGCATTCCTGCCACATTCACCAAAGACTCAGAAGTTCACATCACTTTTAGTTTTGAATCGATGTGAATATCAGTGAGGATAAGTCCCCTTTATGGCAAGAATTTGTACACTGAATGTTTTAATAACATGGGAGTGTCGATAAGACATTTAAAGTAGGAATGGAAATATTGGCCAATAATGCATATTATTGTGTGATAAACCTACTGATGTAATCATACTATTACAGTATCAGTATAAACAAAAATTCAAAATGGTCGAATTCCTCCTGACATGTGAGCAGGGTACCTGAATTTTCGAGTGTTCAAAATTGGGAGCTATTGCAAAGAGTCTAGGCTATTGGAGATGTGGCACACACTCTGAAGGCATTCTGTGGATTTTTTTTTTCAAAAAAGTTAAAGTATGCCAATATCCAGATTTCATACTTAGTAGTCTCCCAGAGGCCACAGGAGCAGACCTCCCATGAAGCTAGGTCCCTATCAAGCTGAGGGGCTTCCTGGTGGAAACTACAGTAACTTAGAGGAGCCACCTGCCTTGTGTCAAGAGGTCCAGCCCCTGGCTCTGTCTCTGTGATGAGCTTCAGGGCCATTTAGCAGCCTGAAGACTAAATGAGGACTTAGCAGCGTGACCAGAGTCTTCAATCTTAAAGGCAGAGTTACTTATCATAGTTCTGTTTGCCAGCCCAGAAGGAATGAATGCAGTGCAGAAGCTCTGTAATCATTTTACCAGAAAGCAGTGCATGTTGGTTCATCAAGAGGGCATCCCTCTCAAAGAAGGAGAATGGAGAGACCATTTTGAGGACATAGATATAGATTGTATTTTACAGAAAAACATGTACTCATGAAACATACCTAATTTTAAGATAAAATTAACATTTGAGAGAAAAGATTTTTTTTTAATCCTGTTAAATGCCTTTAAAAAAATGGGCCTACCTCTTTGTTCCAATCTTAAAGGAGAGCCTACCCTTGCCAATCCATGCCATAAATTATTCGATACTGATTTTATTGTCACACTTTGAAAATACTCTCTCACATATGTTTATCATGGCCTGTAAATGTTCAGAATAACATTTGGAGACCAAGTCACTAAT
>NW_011488462.1:9432-13372 GCF_000754665.1 Bison bison bison
GGCAAGAATACTGGAGTGGGTTGCCATTTCCTTCTTCAGGGGATCTTCCCGACCCAGGGATCAAACCCAGGCCTCCCGCATTGTAGGCAGACACTTTACCATCTGAGCCACCAGGGAAAGCAAAACAAGCTCTCAAATAATAGTTCAAAATGAAAATTCAAAAATGGCAGGCTGTGTAGCTCAAAGTGATGACTCTATTTTAAAATCCCACTTGTTCTGTCTGTCTGTTTAGGCATGTCTGACTCTTTTCGATCCCATGGACTGTAGCCCACCAGGCTCCTCCCTCCATGGGATTTCCCAGACAATAATACTGGAGTGGGTTGCCATGCCCTCCTCCAGGGAATCTTCCTGACCCAGGGATCGAACCCGTGTCTCCTATGTCTCTTGCATTGCATGTGGATTCTTTACTGCTGAGACACTGGGGAAGCCCAGTGTCCTCAAATGGTACATGTTTGTAAAAATCCAGCCACAGTCAGTCCTCCATATCTGCTGAGGCTGTGGATCCCATGGATGCAAGTGGCCAATTGTACTTCGCCATTTTACATAACAGACTTGAGCATCCCTGAATTTGGGTGTCTACAGGTGGGGGTAGTAGTCCTGGAAACAGCCCACCTGGATACTGGGGGACAATTATATACTTAGCCATAAAAATTCTCTAGTTGAGCAGAGTACAGCTTTGGCATATTAGCCCAGTAACTCCCAGCTATAGCCCTGAAGCTGCCTCCATCCCTAAGTCAGTACATTGGGACTCACAGGCTCCAGTTGTATCGGTGCTACTTGTGGAGTCAACATGTTGTTTAACCCAGACAAGCCAAGGTACTTTGCTCCTGGAAAGGGGTAAGGAGAGAAAGTGACTGTTTTGTTCCCATTTTCCTCATAGTACATTAGAAACAAAGCATAAAGTTGGCTGGGATCAGGGTTTGCATTGCCCACAGCACCTCAACTTTGATTTAACCAGATGCCATAACTATAGCAACAGGGAAATATTAGAAATTTGAGATTAACATGCTACTGAAATTTACTGAATGTAGCACACTTTGTGGGGAGTTGCATGTTGTAGGTATTTCCTTTATTTTTTAAATGGCAATGTAAGTCAGGCTATGGAAAGAAAGTTAATTTATTGTATATAATGGCTGCTACTCCCTTGATCTACATCTATAAATGTGTGTTATGAAACCAAATGAGCTAAATCAGCTTGATTGTCCACCGAATGGATGGAAATTGGGCTATCATAATGCTATCTTCAGATTTGCACAGCTGTTGGAATATCGAGCTGAATTAGGAGACCAGAGTCACAGCCTCTGTTATTAAAATCATGATGCGATCTTAGTCAGGTCTTGAAAGGGATTCTGGCTCTCAGATTCTGCATATTTTTAGTGCTGGAGGCTGAACTGTTCCAGCTGTCCCATTCTAGGCTTCTGGGATATTTAGGGTTAAGTTTATCCCCGCTTTGGCTCTGGAGGGTACTGATGAGGTCCTGTGGAATGAGAGCGAGTCACACTATGGGGTCCCTGGATCAATGAGGTGGTGGCATGTATGACTGGGGGTCTCCTTACAGGCTTTCCTCTGGTCAGGGAACTGCTGTCACTGCACTGAGTAAGGCCCTGAGCCCTATCCTGTCTGTATTCAAGGGAAATGTAAAGGGTCTCGGGTTACTGAGGCAATGTAGCTGTAAGTTCTTCTCAGACCCCGTGCCTTAGTCACAATAAACAGATTCTTGGTGTCTTCCTATGACTAACCCCTTGCCTTCTTCTCCACACCCAAGAGCTCATTCCTTGTCTGTTATCCACCCTTCTTTTATCAGAGAGCTGAGGTCTCTGTCTTAGCTTCATACTTGGTGTCCTTTTCCTTTGAAAGTGAAAGTGAAGTCACTCAGTTGTGTCTGACTCTTAGCGACCCCATGGACTGCAGGCTACCAGGCTCCTCCGTCCATGGGATTTTCCAGCCAAGAGTACTGGAGTGGGGTGCCATTGCCTTCTCCCACATCTATGCACTGCTGCTGCTGCTAAGTCACTTCAGTCATGTCCAACTCTGTGCTACCCCATAGACGGCAGCCCACCAGGCCCTGCTGTCACTGGGATTCTCCAGGCAAGGACACTGGAGTGGGTTGCCATTTCCTCCTCCAATGCATGAAAGTGAAAAGTGAAAGTGAAGTCACTCAGTCATGTCCGACTCTTAGCGACCCCATGGACTGCAGCCTACCAGGTTCCTCCGTCCATGGGATTTTCCAGGCAAGAGTACTGGAGTGGGATGCAATTGCCTAGAATAATTCTGTTGTTCTTTTCAGTCTTCAGGTCCGAGCTTGACCACTGCCAGAACTCTCTGGATTTGATATCCGCCTGCAGAGATTATAGCTCATGCCTCCTCCCTACTGTTCACACAGCTCCTGGTTGCCTGCTATTGGCCCTCACTGAGGCTGCTTTCTACCTGCCTTGACTGGTCCTCTGACTACTGCTTATTACAAGACCCTCATAAGGTGTCTCCATTTGCTTTGTGGGGATATCACCCTGTTACTAACCCACTTCTGGGCCTTTCTGATACTATTAGCCTCTACTTTTTGTCATTGGAGACCTCTACATTTGTCATTGGAGACCCTACCCTCAGAGCCTTCCTGGGCCCATCTGGTCTCTAGGTCTTGGACCTCCCCACACTGGTCTATCTCAACCTCAGTTGATGTCCAGTTAGAACCTATAAAGTCTGTGTGGGCATTTCTTGGGCCAGGTTTTCCTACATGGGCTCATCCCTCAGGATGGAAACTATTGTGTCCAGATTCAACCAGTATGTGCCAGTTAACAAACAGCCTTATAAAACTTTTCAGTCAATGACTTGGTAGGATAAATTGAAGTTAAAATTATGAGATGGACAATGAGGGAGAATTTCGAAATCTCTGTAGCCTATGGTAGGAAAAGAGATGCTACTGGGAATTTTTGAGCCAGGAAGAGATAATTAGGTGAAAAGTGGAAAATGTCCTTGTGATCTGTTGAGAAGCAAAGTTGCATGTGAATTTAAGGTGAGGCTGTTATTGTTATTAGTAGTCAGCCTAGTAGTATTCAACTCCTTGCAAAGTTACAACTGGCTTGATGAAATAGCCCAGAATCCTAGCTGCCATAGCAGGCGCATGCATACTAGCTAGCTACTTATGAGGACTTATTCTTTCTGAACCTCAGTTTCCTCATCTACCAAATGAGGCTTTGTGGAGATCATATTAGTATCTTTGCTTATTCATAAGCTCTCAGGGTGGCATCAAGAATATCAGTTAGTGGACAGTGGATGTGAAAGTGTTTTAAGAACCAATGATGCATCTTACAGATTTTTGGTCCTCCTTCCTAGATGGGTGGGGGCCATAGACGTGGAACTTCTTGCCCAGCATTGGTGGCCAGCAAAGATTGAGATCAGTGTTCTGAGGGAAGAGCAGGTCAGAAATAAGGCAAATGGCCTGATGTGGAACCAGAGGAGACTAGGGAGACAATATAGAGCTGAGGGCTTTGAGGAGCCATAAGAGCTGATGCACAGGGAAGTTTGAAGGAGAGGAATTTCCTGAACTAGAATACAGGGCCAACGGCCTTCTTTTTGTTTAACACTTGCTGTTGCTGATCTAGCAGCTTGGACTGAAGCTATTTTGTAAGCAGTTAATAGGGTGGAAGAAGAGCAGATCAAAAGTGAGGGATTATTCTTATAAGGTTTGACAGGATTTAGGGACCAGGGAAAGGGTACAAGGCCAGTATCAGCTAGCCCAAGGTAAACCAGTTCAGAGGAGAATGGTAAGTGTCCTAGGTGAACAACAAAGGTGGGCTGCATTTCAACACTGTGATGATTAACTTTATGGGTCAACTTGGTGCTGCCCAGCTGTTTGGTCAAACACTAATCTGGTTGTTGCTATGAAAGTATTTTTTACATGTGATTTAAATTTGAATTGATTGACTTTGAGTAAAGCAAATTG
>NW_011488462.1:13499-16772 GCF_000754665.1 Bison bison bison
ATGTGTATATATATATATATATATATTTCCATGTGTATATTTATTTACTATAAAAAATAATTAATAGGTGTGTATATATACACATCAATGTCTACCTATCCTGTCGGTTTGTTTTCTCTGGAGAATCCTGACTGAAACAGACACATAAAGATGGCAGAGTAGCTTAGAGCAGAGCAGTTGCAAGATCGTTGAGAACCTTGAGTTGCCATTGTGAGTTCTTTTACCAAATTTGTCAGTGAGTCACAAAGTATTGAGTCTCTGCTGTGTCTGCTGAGTGAGTATCTACTGTGCCTTGGAAGTTGGCCAGCACCACCGTGATCAACTCAGATCCCTGACAGGTCAACCCAGAGCTTGACTGAAAGGCTCTCACGTTTGCACCCAAGAAGTTTTACTCCCCTGAGAAGAACACCGAAGGCCAGGCATCCTCTACCAGGGTTTAGGGATCTGACTAGAGAGGGCTTCCAGCTCTTTCAGGCTGATAATGGAGTCAGGGGACTTCTGAGGGTCCTCTCACTCAGTCTTACCGGAGTCAATGCCATCAACAGTTACCACTCATTTGGTTTAGCTTGCCATGGTACAGATGAGCCCTGGAAAGGAGAAGCCCTTCTCCAGGCCACACAGCAAGCTGGTGGTGCAGTCAGGCTGATCGTTCAGATTGTCACACAATAAGTAAGGAAGAAAGGAGAAGGAAAGAGAAGCCCAGATTCCCCTTGTGCTTTTTCTATGGGTCATTTGTTCAGTCATTGTCCCAACGTTAGGAAATGTTTTTCCCAGCTGGATAAGAAGGAAGGAAAAGAGAAGAGTCTGAGTGGTAAAGTAAAAGAAAATAAAATAGAAAAACACATTTATAAGAGCCCTCACTGATCAATCACAAAGCTGAAGACAATCAGTGTAAATGAGTTTCATTAAAGAGCGAATTAACTTTTCTAGGGGCTTCCCTAATGGCAAGAAAACCATGGCCCTGTCCAACTGCCTCACCATCTTGACCCAGGTATTTGTCCTTGTTAAAACAAAGGCACACTTGGATCACGGTTCAGCAGATCTCCCTGTTTCTCCCTATATTTGCTGAGGAATTTAGTTGTCTCCCATGAGTATACTAAATTGAATTGATCAATGAAAATGGCATATGTGTTCATTTGTTTTAACTTGACCGATAGCTCCATCCATTAAACCTACAATGAAGTTGTAATTCCTTGAAAAAATATTAATGAAAAAACATGCCTGCAATTCAGGATGAGTCAGTAAAGATAACTGTCTTTCCTTTGCATTCAGGATTGCTGCTTTGTGCTTGTGTTTTCCATTTGGGATTTGTTAAGTGTAAATCCTCCTTACACATCACTGAAAGCATTAAGATTTATATGGCAGAATATAGTATGCTTTAGGCCTTTAGGAGAGAGCAGATGACCTAATAGGGTTTTCTTTTCCTTTTTAAATTTTATTCATTGATTTTTTGGCTGTGCTGGATCTTTGTTGCTGCGTGGGGCTTTTCTCTAGTTTCAGCGAGTGGGGTCTGCGCTCCAGTAGCAGTTCAAAGGCTTCTTATTGCAGTGGCTTCTCTCGTTGCAGAGCATGGATTCTAGGGCACGTGGGCTTCAGTAGTTGTGGCACATGGGTTCAGTAGTTCTGGCTCCCGGGCTCTAGGGTGCAGGCTCAACAGCTGTGGTGCATGGGCTTAATTGCTCCACAGCATGTGGGATCTTCTCAGATCAGGGATCAAACCCACGCATTGGCAGACGGATTCTTAACCACTGGACCACAAAGTAAGCCCCTGGTAGGGTTTTCTATCTTTAATTTGTACTATTCTTTGTGGGATGGCATTTAAAAATAAAACTTCATATTTGGGAATGTAGTGTTCTGCAAACAGCATATATTAATATTATTACCAATATGGGATGTTTTAATGCATTTTCCACAGAGTCCCTGAGCTCCTTATTGAGATGCATTCTCATGGCAAAGCATCATTCGTGGCTACTGAGAAGGGCTTTAACCTCTGATCTGCTCTGTCCCTGTTTGGAACACAGCTTAGCTTTGATCAGCTCCTTAAAGAGCCATCTGTTTACATCCTTGCATAGATCTGTGGACAGTATTTGCCAAGTACATTGGAATCTTGGTGAACAGGTGCCCCTAGGGTAGGGCAGGTACTTGTCAGCTCTTTCCTTTGGTAGCTTTCCTTCTAGTTTTCCTCTTCTGCTCCAGGATGCTTCTGTGATCTCTATATTCTCCCCTTTTATTTCTTTTCTTTTTAGATCATTTTCTCCCTTCTCATCTACCAACTGATGGGACAATTGAGTGACTTTCATCCATTCATTCAAGCATTTACTGGGTTATACTTTATGCAAAGCACCATACAATTGTCTGAGTTTTTAGTTATTCTTTTCTGGTCTTGTTCTTTCTTAAATTATGAATGTTATACGTATTCATGGTAAAAATGCAAACAGTACAAAAGGTTGTAAAATGAAGAGCCCCTTTAAGCCACTAGTCTCACTCCTTAAGCATACTCATCAGTAACAATTTCTTGTGTATCCTTCCAGAACTTTTCTATGCATATAAAAGTGTATGTAGGCATATATTTATGCATCTATATACATATAGGTTCATATATACCATATATGCTTTTTCAGGAAACACTGACTGGAGCTAGAAACAGTTTTGTCAATTCACTTCTATGTATATCTTGGTGTGCCTGCCAAGTCAGCACATGCAGTCCTGCTGATTCCCTTTAAGGCTGCATGACTGAAGCATGACTTTAAGAAAGCCCTGTGGTTTTGATGAGTTTACTACAGAGGGCACTAAAGATGGCCAGTTTGAATGTATAAACTCAGTTTTCATTCACTGTCCTCAGGTTTCTTTTACCTCTTCTCTGTATTGAGGGTGTTACCCAGTTATGCATTCTGATACTTAAAGGATTCCAGTGGCCTGAAAATGCTTCAAGGAAATCAAAATTAGCTTGATCAGTTTCCCTGCCCACACACCATTGATCCACTCTGGCCTAGGAAACTGCCAAACTAGTCTCCAGGACTTGTCCCAACACTTGATGACAGTTTCTTTCCTCCTTTTCATGAGACTTTCTTCTTCAGCTTCAGCCAGGGTTTTCTGGTCTGGCCTCATCGACTATAAAGTTCTTGCTTATTTGGACACAACACTTCAAGAAAATTAGAGATACCAAGGGAACATTGCATGCAAAGATGGGCTTGAAAAAGGACAGAAATGGTATGGACCTAACAGAAGCAGAAGATATTAAGAAGAGGTGGCAAGAATACACAGAAGAACTGT
>NW_011488462.1:19453-20760 GCF_000754665.1 Bison bison bison
TGGTCTTAAAGGGTTGATGAGGCTGTTACAGGAAGATATTTTAATGGTACTTTAAAAAGATAGCTTAGGCTGAGGAACCACACACCCTTTGGGGTGTGAAAACCTAGGGGAATGGTAATTGGTCTGGAGATACAACTGGAGAGCTGAGTCTGATGATTTATGAAGAGCCTTGATACTGGGCTAAGGGCTTGAACTTGTTCTGTAGACTAAAGAATTTTTGAATTACTACCTTCCCCTAAACAAAGAGGAATCTCTTCCCTATCATCACAGTCTCTGTGTTTCTCAGTGGCCTCTTTGTACAGACAGGTACCTTCCAGTTACAGTCATATTCATTTGATGAAGATTCCCTATATGGGAAGTACTTGACTTTATAAAACACACCACATGTAATTGATTTAAACAGCTCCACTATATCAATAATGCATTTATTTCTCTCCCCGATAGTGTATGTAGCTACATATACTTTGATTATATTGACTAAGATTACAATTCACGTTAATATAACCCAAGAGTGGTTGCTCATGATCTGGGCGGTACTGTGTTTAAAATTTATCCTTCTCTGTCATTGGCTCCATTCACTTTAAGTTTATCCTAAACCTGTTCTAGCTTTTCCATCAAATTTCTCTTTTACTAGCTCTATTCATTGTCTTTCTCTGGTATTCCTATAAGAATGTCAGATTAAATTATATCAGGTGCCTCTCTCTAAGATATGTTAACTTTGCTCCATCTTCTTTCCCCATTCAGTTTGTCATCCTATCATGAACAGGAATTAGCTTTGTTTGGTATGATTTGTATTTGAAGAATCCATATTGACTACTGTTTATCACTTGGATTTCCCCTAGATACTCATAAATGACTGCCTTAATAATTGTCCTTACAGCTTACCAGATATTGAAATTAAATTTATGAATTTAATTCCCTAGTTCCCTGGGGATTATTTTTTAAGAAAAATGTAACAAGGCAGTTTCATGACTCACAGCAACTCTTTCATAATAAACCAGTGTGACAAAGAAAAAACATTTTGCAGGAAAACAAATTTTAATTTTAGCCTTCCAAATAATTATTACAAAACTAACAAATATGATTTTTTTAAATACTAAAAGACATCCGGTGTCCTTTAAAACTATTTATTTACTGTGCTCACACATATTTTTAAGGGCCATAACAGACGCCTAGAAAATGTTAGTCCACTAGTTTATAGACAATACTTTGTGCTGAAAATGGAAATTGGCCTTTTAATATTCAAATTGTTGTACTCTTGAAAAATAGCCCAATAATGGCACTTTTTAAAAGGTTATTTTGTAAGT
>NW_011488463.1:0-359 GCF_000754665.1 Bison bison bison
AGTGGTATGATCTGCACGTCTGAGCTTCTTGATATTTCTGCCAGCAACCTTGATTCCAGCTTGTGAGTCATCCAGCCCATCATTTCCCATGATGTGCTCTGCGTGTAAGTTGAATAAGTAGAGTGACACTATACAACCTTGTCTTGCTCCTTTCCCAATTTTGAACCAGTCCGTTGTTCCATGTTTTATTCTAACTGTTACTTCTTAACCCTCATACAGGTTTCTCAGGAGACAGGTCAGCTTGTCTGGTACTCCCATCTCTAAGAATTTTCCACACTTTGTTGTGATCCACACAGTCAGAAGCCTTGAGGTAGTCTAGTCAATGAAGCAGAAGTAGATGTGTTTCTGGAATTCCCTTG
>NW_011488463.1:4914-5246 GCF_000754665.1 Bison bison bison
GGCATTTTTCCCAATAGGAAATGAAAAATCTTCTCCATTTCAACCTGTTTACATTGCGGTTTTTGGAGATATAGTTTATCAGAGTAAGTTCCATTCTATTCCTAGTTTGCTGTCTTGAATATAGATTAATTTTCATCAAACACGTATAATGTATCAATAGTGATGGTCATAGAATTTTTTTCCTCCACTTTTCTATTAGTGTGGTGAAATGCATTGGTAACCTTATACATGTAAACCACCCTTGCACTTCTAGGGTTAAAAAAATTGGGTCATAACATATTCTTTAGGTGTAATCTACATGTTCATGCATATACATACATACATATATACCC
>NW_011488464.1:0-1922 GCF_000754665.1 Bison bison bison
GTCCATAAGCCCTTCTCCCTCTTAGAACTAAGACAGATCAAACAAGACCTGGGAAGCTATACAGATGACCCAGGCAAATATATAGATACATTCCAACATATTACCTTGGCCTTTGACTTGACATGGAAAGACATCATGGTCATATTTAGTCAAACTTTATCTGACCCTGAACATACTAGGTCTTAAAGGAAGCCTGGAGGTATGCAACAGGGCTTCACACGTCCAGTGATAGATATCCAGTAGGGGAAACTGCAGTCCCCTCCTCCGATCCTAATTGGAATTATAATGACCCTGAGCACTTCTGGGAAAAGGATCATTTTCTAATCTGTGTGAAGGCAGGACTGAAAACAGCCCAACAAAAAGTAATTAGCTGTACCCAGATCTCAGCAATAACTCAGGAGCCCAATGAGAACCCCATTGCCTTTCTGGAAAGGCTAAAAGAGGCACTCCAAAAGTTTACCAATCTGGACTTAGACTCTTAGGAGGGACAGGTGATTTTAAAGGACAAATTCCTGTCCCAATGTGCATCAGATATCAGAATTAAGTTACAACAGCTACAACAGCAGGACCCTACTGCCTCTTTAGATGAGATGGTCAGCCACCAATACCTTTTATAACAGAAAACAGGAGAAGGAGGCCAAGGCCCAGGAGTGGGAGAGAAAGAAAGAGACAAGGCATGCCCAGATGCTGGCCGCTCTCCAGAGAAGCTCTATGGCAAACCCCGAGTCCTTGAAGGACAAGGCACGAGACAAAAGCCTGATCTGTAGACAGGTGGGGCATTGGGCCAAAGAGTGTCCAAACCGTGACCAGTCTCCTAGAACAGCTTGCCACAAATGCCATCAACTGGGACATTGGGCGGCACTCTGCCCTCGGGACCCAAGAGCCTCAAGGTCAAGCGCCAAGCCTACCCTCACGATGGTTCAAGAAGACTGAAGTGGCCCGCTCCAGCCAGCCCGCCAGTCACAGATAACCATCACGGGGCTGGAGCCAAGGGTGCAACTGGATGTGGCAGGTAGGTCCGAGAATTTCTTGGTTGACACAGGGGCTACCTACTCTGTCTTGATCTCCTACTCCGGAGCCTTCTCCTCCCAAAGCTGTGCCATTTTGGGTGCTACAGGAAAATAAACTACTAAAAGACTCACCCGAGCACTTTTTTGTTGCTGGGATGAACAAATATTTTCCCACCAGTTTCTGGTGGTCCCTGAGAGTCCTAGTCCCTTATTGGGAAGAGATATACTCACTAAACTGGGGACCAACCTTGTGATGGGAGGTTTTTCAGCCCCTAGAGCTCTACAGCTCCTGGTTACTACTGAAGAACCCATTACACCTTCAATAGAGAGGGACCAAAAACTATGGGAAGACAAAATTAACCCCCAGGTGTGGGGCCAGGGGATTCCTGGACCAAGCTGAACCGGTCATCATTGTCCTCCGAGATCCCACTCAGTTTCCTAACCAGAAACAATATCCTCTCAAAAGAAAGGCTCAGGAGGGACTACAGCCTTTAATAAATAAATTCCTTGTTTGTGGGCTGTTGGTCTCCACCAATTTGCCATGTAACACCCCACTCCTTTCTGTAAAGAAAAATTACAGAACCTGGCGAATGGTTCAAGATCTCCAGATCATAAATGAAGCTGTAGACCCCTCCATCCCACAGTACCCAATCCCTATGTAATCTTGGGAGAAATCCCACCCAGTGCCAAGTGGTTTACAGTCTTGGATCTCAAAGATGCTTTTTTTTTTTGCATACCACTGGCTAAAGAATCCCAATATCTTTTTGCCTTTGAGTGGGAGGCCCCATGAGAAAAACACCAACAGATGACTTGGACAGTATTACCTCAGGGGTTCAGAGATAGCCCCCACCTGTTTGGACAGGCCCTTAGCCAGGATCTCCTAGATCTGGACCTGGGATCTAATGGGAAAAT
>NW_011488464.1:2583-19447 GCF_000754665.1 Bison bison bison
AGAAACTCCTTCATATACTGAAGGTGAGACTCTTAAAGCTAAGAGAGAGGGCTTTCAAGAAGATCATATTGGGTGGTTCTAAAAGGAGGGATTCCTTTTTCTGCCTGGGAACATCCAATGAAAGTTGGTTAACTCCTTACATGCCACCACTCATTCAGGATAAAAGTCCCTCCAAAGATTACTAGAAAGGTCCTTCAGAGGAACAGGCTTCCAAACAACTATAAGACAGGTGGTCTCCTCTTGTCCCACTTGCCAATTAAACAATCCCCAAGGAGCTCAAAGACTGAAGCTGGCCCAGCCCGTCCAATGATGTGGGGCCTACAAAGGAGAGGACTGACATATGGACTTCACCCAGATGCCAGTTTCTCAAGGGTATAAATACCTATTAGTCATGATAGAAACATTCACAGGATGGATTGAAGGCTTTCCCACCCGGACTGAGAAGGCTGAGGAGGTGGTTAAAAAAACTGCTCCATGAAATCATTCCAAGATTTGGTCTGCCCAGGTCATTACAAAGTGACAATGGGACATCATTTACTTCTAAGGTCACCCAAGGGGTCTCGAGAGCATTGGGCATTACTTATTATCTCCATTGTGCCTGGAGGCCTCAATCTTCAGGAAAAGTAGAAAGAGCCAATCAGTTCTTAAAATCAGCAATAAAAAAGATAACACAGGAGACCCCCCTGGGATGGAAGGAGGCTTTACCAATAGTTCTCCTCCGCACCCGTATTGCCCCTAAGGAACAGGTTGGTCGTAGTCCTTATGAGATGCTATATGGGAGACCTTTTGTTTATGTCAATGACCTCTTCCTAGATCCAGAGGTTCAGACCCTCCAGTCTTATACCATGGCCATTGTGCAATTCCAACAGGATATACACTTGTGGGGTATGAACCAGGACCCAAAAGCTTCTAAGGAGTCACCACTATATGCTCCAGGGACTCAAGTCCTAGTTAAAGTCAGGAAAGATGGGTCCCCAAGGGCTAAACTCCAGCCCACATGGAAGGGCCCCTACCCTGTAATACTTTCTACCCCCACAGCACTCAAGGTACCATGACATGACTCCTGGATTCACTACTCATGAGTCAAGCCATGGAAGAAAATAGAAGAGAACACTCAATACACCTGTGAGCCCCTGGGAGATCTCAGATTCCTATTCAGGACTACCAATGAGTGCCATTCTAATGAACACCCCCAAAACCTGGTTTCTGGGGATAAGATTTCTCAAGATAGCTTTAAAGAGTCAACACAGCTTGACAGAGATTGTACTCCAAAACAGACAGGCGATAGATCTTCTGATTCCTGAACAAGGAGGGACTTGAGCCATCCTGGAGATGCAAATTTAAAATTGGCTAATGCCCTTGCTAGTTCTTATTATGCTATATTGATGATGCTTATGATTATTTCATGTACTGTCAATTATCTAAACTGTTTTGTCTCTGCCCAGGTCAACAAGCTACAACATGCAGTGCCAGTTCAACAGAGATATAAAACTATAGTCGACCACGGAAAATATCACACACCCTTAGATGGACACTGCTATAAGGACTCTGAGGCTTGAGACTAGCAAGAGGGAGAGGACCAATATCCCTCGCCATCCAAGTTCAGCAGGAAGTAGCCAGAAAGACCTTGACGCCCCAATTCCCAAAGAATTGGGCCTCCCATCTCTTGAAGGGGGAATGTTAGGTAGGTAGAATAGGGAAAAGGAGTCCAAAATGGCGGTGGCTAAAAGACAAAGAAGGGAAAAGCCCATGAAAATAGAACAAAAGAAGGTCCGAGGACGGGAGTGAGGACCTCAGGTAAAACAAACAGCACTCCTGGCTGTCCCAATTTACATAGGATAGGCCCAGGGAGAGATAAACATATAAAGTGAAAGTGAAGTCGCTCAGTCATGTCCAACTTTTAAACATGTAAAAAGGAGCCAAAGGTAGCTCTCTCTCTCTCTCTTCTGTGCACTGGGGCACTCTTCTCCTCACGTCTTTGGATCGACATGCCCTCATGCCTTGAAGGTGGATTTTGCTGCTATCTTCTAAATAAAATAGAGCTGTAACACTGAGTTGTAATACTAATTTGTCTAAGAGCTATAACATGGTCCATTCGAGACCTGAGAGCTATAACACCATCTGTCCAAGACCCAAGAGCTGTGATATGCCGAGGGGGCTTTAATGTCCGTCACTCCAAATCTTTGTTGTGACGAGACAAAGAACCGAGGAACTTACATTCACGTGACACTGTTAACAGCCTTTTCTACACACAGCAACACAAGTTCTTTTCAGATGCACATCACATCCCATTATTTTCCTGCTCAAAACATTTCAGTGACTTCTTCTCACACTTAGTACACCGTCTAAACTTCTTTTCCAGCCTTACAGGACCTTATGTGAACTGTGTCTTATCTTCCATGGTAACCTGCTCTCTGCTCCTCTTTTCCTCTTTCATTATCCCTATTGCTTTAGGCATTTGCTATTCCTCCAGGCATCATGGCCAGCTCCTCTGTATCTTTCCAAGTTCTACTCAAACTTCCCAAAGGACTTTTCCAAACATTCTTTCCAAAGATTATTCCAAAGACTTTTCCTCAACAACCTGTTCGAAACAGAACAGTTCTGTTCCAATTTCTTTCACTCTGTCTCTAATTCTGCTTTACAATCTACATAACACTCACTCTCTGAAATCACTTTGTTTTGTTTCTCTTCTCATCCAGTGAAAACTCCATGAAACAGGGTTCTTGTTGCAGGATTGTATCCTAAATGCATGCAGGAGTGTTTACAACAGATTAACAATTCAGTGCCTACCTGGTTAATAATAAAGTGAATTTGTCAGGGTAATGATGCCAGTTTTTGGTTATTTAGATTCCTATTGAAAAGTTGTTTATGATGGACCAACCCAGGATCATTTAGCTTCAGGAAAGTTCCTTTTTCCTTCATGTTTCTTTCACAATTTGCAACCAAGGCTAAAGATGAGGTCTGAGGAAATTGCTTAATTCACTGCCGTATAAGAATGATTCTGCTTACCTATCAGAAGAGAATTGACTACTTCTATGAATACTTTTATTTAGTTTGTATTTATATTGGTGTAACTTATTAGTTCTTATTCTCAATCAAAGGGTACTTTCAGGTTTAGCAACAATTTTAGCTGCTGCTGAAAGAGTCAAGGCAGTTTGGGTCCACAGTAGTGAAGAAATCAGCAACAGTGCTTTTTGATTTATTTCTAATGATAACTTCCTCTCTGCCCAGCCCATGTTCAGTGTTATCACATAACTGGAGAAAATATTAAAACCTTGAAATTTAGAAATTTAGTCAGCTTCACTAGGTGACATAGTTATTTCTTTTTATACTAAAAACTTTCTCTGTGTCAGGTAGAAATTAGCTTTTTCTTTTTCTTTTTTTTTGGGGGGGGGGTACCTATGAGGAGACTGAGACTTAATGAAGTTTTAAAGTGTACTATTGTTTGTTGCTACTGATAGCAGAGCCATGAATATAACTAAGAACTGTTTGATTCCAAACTCAGGATATTTCCCAAAGGGGATATTCCCTTGTCTGCAAGAGAAGTCCTTATATAACTAATCAAATAATATCAATATGCTCAATTGTTTATATCTGATCCATTCCTTATAGACCAAGGGCCAGAACTGAATTCAGTTAGCTTCTCTTTCAGGCATCATGTCAAGAAGTATACAGAAAGGGAAGGTTTGATTTGATACAGTGATCAAAAGAGGATTCTTAAAAAGAGTTACATACTAGGAAAAAGAGAGAACAATTTGGGCTTCCATGTGTGAAAGAATTCAAAACCAAGACAATGGCAGTGTCAAATACTTTCTAAAGAGTTTCCTCCTTGGGAATTAGAGAATTAAAAAATCAGAACTTACTGGTTTATAATTAAGTATACCAAATTCTTTTTTTAGATGATTATATTGATACATTGCTTGAGTTTTTATATAATTATCCAATCTTGAACCATTTTGAAAATGAAAGCAACAAGGGCAAATATGAAGTCACATGAGATGCTCAGGATGTGAATTGATAATTGTTGAAACTACATTAAGCAATTTTTCTTTTATCTTCTGAAGCTGTCCATAGTAAAAATTAAAAGATTTTGATTATGTTTTCAAGTGTTGGAATGAAGTGATATAGCACAGAAATATGCCGAGTACCCTTTTAAGTATTAAAGTAGGCTTTTATTATTTAAGCACTATATTCAAACAACACATGTGTTTTAGAGCTAGCTTAAGATAATAAATTCAAATAACACACAAGGCAATGCCACCCCACTCCAGTACTCTTGCCTGGAAAATCCCATGGATGGAGGAGCCTGGTAGGCTGCAGTACTTGGGGTTGCTAAGAGTCGGACACGACTGAGCGACTTCACTTTCTCTTTTCACTTTCATGCATTGGAGAAGGAAATGGCAACCCACTCCAGTGTTCTTGCCTGGAGAATCCCAGGGACGGGGAAGCCTGGTGGGCTGCCGTCTATGGGGTCACACAGAGTCGGACACGACTGAAGTGACTTAGCATAGCAAAGCATAGCATAGATGACAATACTCATACCTTCAAAATATTCAAACTGCCAGATATATTACTTAATGCCAATGTCATTGGGCATAATCTTGATGTGACCTATAAAATGGAGTGGTTTGTCTGTTTCTCAAAGTGATTTAAATAGGCAATTGACTGAAAAACTGGGTATTTTGGTGTACTCAATATTTAAGCCAAAGTGAAAGTTTCAAAGAGTAAGCAGTAAAGGACAGATTAGGAATTAGCACCAAACCTTATTACAATTATACTATCATGAGAAGTATTAGAGTAGATGCATTTTTTCTTGGAGTAATAAAAGAGTATCAACCGCCATAGAAAACCTTGATATTTTATTATTTGAGTTTTGGGTACTTCTATAAGTATACTTTTCTAAGCTGAATGACTAAATTTACAAAGTGAAAATCAGCTGGAGACTTTTATAGTTTATTCCTTGATCTACTCAAAGATCTCTGATTAGGTACCTTATCTAGCCATTTCACTTAGGGGCCCCTTGGCTTGGATGTAATATTGTTCATCATTTTATTTTGTTCAAATACCTTATACAGTGTTTAGAATGGAGTAATTGCTCAGCATTTATTTACTGAATATCTGGTGAGCATTTTTCTTAGCCTTAGGATTCACTTTTCTACTACAGCTGTCCTGTTGGCTCAGAGGTTAAAGCGTCTTCCCACAATGTGGGAGACCTGGGTTCAATCCCTGGGTCTGGGAGATCCCCTGGAGAAGGAAATGGAAACCCACTCCAGTATTCTTGCTTGGCGAATCCCATGGACGGAGGAGCCTGGTGGGCTACAGTCCACAGGGTCTCAAAGAGTTGGACACGACTAAGCGACTTCACTTCTTGATGAGAAGTGATTGGATAAATTAAGGTACTGCTGCTAAGTCACTTCAGTCGTGTCCGACTCTATGCGACCCCACAGACGGCAGCCCACCAGGCTCCCCCGTCCCTGGGATTCTACAGGCAAGAACACTGGAGTGGGTTGCCATTTCCTTCTCCAATGCCTGAAAGTGGAAAGTGAAAATAAAGTCGCTCAGTCGTGTCCAACTTTCTGCGACCCCATGGACTTCGGCCTACCAGGCTCTCCCATCCATGGGATTTTCCAGACAAGAGTACTGGAGTGGGGTGCCAATTAAGGTACTACTAGTTGATAATTTCAGGCATCAAACTTTTTTAGTGTGACTAATCTCATTCTGGGCTCCCCTGGTGGCTCAGATGGTAAAGAATCTTCCTGCCATGCAGGGGATGCAGGTTCGATCCCTGGGTCAGGAAGATCCCCTGGAGAAGGGAATGACAACACACTCCAGTATTCTTTGGACCTCGCTAGTGGCTCAGCTGGTAAATAATCCGCCTGCAATTTGGGAGACCTGGGTTCGATCCTTGGGTTGCGAAGATCCCCTGGAGAAGGGAAAGGCTACCCAACTCCAGTATTCTGGCCTGGAGAATTCCATGGACTATAAAAAGTGAGCTAGTTGAGATATGTTTTTTGAATGTTTTTCTCTTAGTGGGATGAATAATTGTTTTCTTGAAAATAGCATATTCTGTACTTATACAGTGATTGAAGTATACATTGCCTTTGGTTTTATTAAGAATTAAATGGGAAAGACAGTTTTAGTTTGATTCATGAAAAATTGTTTCAGAAACATTAATCAAAGATACTGCATTTCTTTATTTTTATTCCCCTAGGCAATGAATTTATTGGCAGTACAATGTAAGATGAATGACAAAGCCATAGAATATAGCTGAGGTAAGAATTACATAATTGCAATTCACACAGATAACATTTTCCTGAACTGCTATTACCTCCCACCATTTCTGAAGTTATCCTCCAGTTTTATCTACCAATGGGCTATGATCAAGTTCAGAAAAAAATGTATGGTTGAAAGTTGAGAGGATATTAAAAAAAAAATGAACCAGTCTTGCTTTGATTTTCAATTCTATATATGGAATATATAAAGTTCATAATTCAACAGATTCTCTTTTCCTGTATTTTCTGCCACTCCATAGACAAATAAAGGTTGGTTTTGATTAAACTGTTTTAATTACACAAAATTCTTTTAAGGTGTGTGACTAATATCAAGGCTTGGGAGTCATGAGGCCTGGGATAAGATACTGGCCGTCACTTCTTTTGAGCAGGTTTAAACTTACCTGAACCATAGTTCATGGGAATTATAAGGACAGCTGAGATTTTTGACCACCTACTGTGTTGTGGAAAGTGAAGTCGCTCAGTTGTGTCCGACTCTGTGACCCATGGACTGTAGTCAGCCAGGCTCCTCCATCCATAGGATTTTCCAGGCAAGAATACTGGACTGGGTTGCCATTTCCTTCTCCAGGGGATCTTCCTGACTCAGGGATCAAACCCAGGTCTCCTGAATTACAGGCAGACTCTTTACTGTCTGAGCCACCAGGGAATCCTGGTGGAGTGATAGGAAAACCACAGAAGAAAGGCTTGGGAGGAGGATAAAGTTCACTAATTTTAACAAGCAAACTCCCACATAAAGCACAAATCAGAGGAAGAGATTCTGAGGCACTGAAGCTTCTTTTTCCCCAGTTTGGGTCTATGTAGTGTTCTCAAGGTCATTTTCTTTAATTTAGTAAATGTAACCTGATTAGAGAAATGAGCATTTTGTCACTCTTAGGATTAACTTCTCTGCTATGTTTTTTGATGGGAAGCGTATTTCTTATTTTCTTTGGGGTTTAGGTGTTTCCAGAGTTAACTCTCATGTAACATTTTGAGAAAAGCAGGGAAGTTATTGTTTCCTGTATTACATATATGAGGAATCTGAAGCTCAGAGATATAAATAGTTTTTCCAGTAGTTGAGACCTAAAAATAGCAAAGAAATGTCTTCTGACACTTTTATTTCACTTATTTACTTATCCATTCATTAAATCCCTAAATATGTATGTAACACATTCTTTGTCCAAAGCAAAGAATATACTTATGAAACATTGTGTATATAATTATGGACAAGGTAGGGGATGCAGACAACAAATCTAATCAGAGAAATAAATAAATAATTATAACATGATAGATGTGATGAATGATAGAATAATAGAAGAATTTTCTAAATAAGTGACTTTTAGGCAGAAAGTAGAAATATGCAAGAGAGGATGGAACATTTATTTCAGACACATAGAACATTTGTAAAGGCTTCTGACCTAATCCTCTTTATTGCAGCTCAGTGCCTATATTAAAATGCTGTGTGTGAGAATGTTTGTGGGTGGATATATGCCTCTGTTGCAGGTCATGCTTTCTTAAAACTCCACTGTCACATGGTGTCTTTGGTACAGTTTATCTGTGAATATCAAATAGAATGAATAAGAAAGGGAGATAATATAAATATAAGTTGGTGCCATTTCTATCCATAGAGAATTTAGTCATCAAGTATTTCCACTCCACTCTGCTAGCCCTGTGACTTTGATAAGGCCTAGTCACATAGTGTGATTGGAAAGGGTTAAATCAGCAAAAGTCTACACATACAGGAGCTCATATGATTCCTTGCAAAATGAAATGTTCAGTAAGTACTCTTAAAGGATGATAGCATGGTGATATCCTGGGGTTTTTCCCAAAGATAAAGAGCTAGAATTACACTTGATTTTCTCAAGGCTTGTATTCTACCATCAAGGACACTAGTAAGAATTTCCTTAAATCACTGAAAGCATGCATAAATTCTTTGAAAATCAATGTCTTAACTGCTTGTTTCATTATCATTTAAGTCTGAGGGGAGATAGAGTATTTTAAAGCAAAAAATGGAAGAAATGGATACATTAAAAACAATAACAAAAAAAGCCTACTGAAAAAGAGAGTACCTCTGTCTTATGACATTCAAATACTTGAATATTTCCCCAAGTGGTATTCCTCTAATTTTAACAAAATACATGTGTGAGAAGGCAAAGTGAAAATATTCATACCCTTATGGGGATACTAGCTATATAATTCACAATTTATACATTTATCAAATATATAACCATCAGTACCATCCCATTTTAGAACATTTCCTTCACCCCTTGAAATATTCTAATTCCCCTTCCAGTTAACCCACACTCTCAGCCTCAGCACTAGACAGTGACACATCTCCTCTCTATCTTTACATTTTTTCCTGGAAAGGGGAAACTTACTAGAATAGTTCTCTGTGTCCTGTGCCTAGTCTCCAACTGTGGCTAAATGACACTGGCCAAGGTTCTGAGTGTAAAAGCATTATAGAGCTTGTTTCTCCTTGTCACTCAGAGTTATTTGAGTTTTTAAAACTGTAGTGGGTGTGGTAGGCAAAATAATGCCCCCTCATCCAAAGATGTTCACAGCCTAGTCTCTAGAACCTGTAAATACTTTACATTACCTGGCATGGGGGAATTAAGGTTATCAGTTGACTTTGAGATCAGAAAATAATTCTGTATTATTTGGATGTGTCCAATGTAATCATAAGGGTTCTCAAAGATAAAAGAGAGAAGAGAGTTAATGACAATGAGGTATAACCAAAAAGGGATCTACAGGCCATTGCTGGCTTTGCAGATGGAAGGGTTTCCCCTAAAATATGGGAAAAATCAAGGAAATAGATTCCCACTAGAATTTCTAGTGAAGAAGGAAATGGCAACCCACTCCAGTGTTCTTGCCTGGAGAATCCCATGAACAGAGGAGCCTGGCAGGCTATAGTCCATGGGGGTCACAAGAGTCGGACGTGACTTAGAGGATACAGAGAGAGAGAGAAAGAATTTCTAGATGGGACACAGCCCTGCTAACATCTTGGTTTTAACTAAGTGAACTCATCTCCAATTTCTAATTTTGAAAACTTTAAGAGAACACATTCATGTTGTTTTAAAGCCACCAAGGTTTTTTGTTTTTTTTTTTTTCTCAGTAATTTGTTAGAAATTACAAACCTATAAATTACATAGTGTTAGAAGATAGGACAAAAGCCTTTTTTTTGGTAGAACTGTTGTGGGTCAGGTACTCAGTTATGTCTGCAGTCAGTCCACATGGACTGCAGCATGCCAGGTCTCCCTGTCCCTCAGCATCTCCCAAAGTTTTCCCAAGTTCATGTCCATTGCATCAGTGATGCCACCCAGCCATCTCATCCTCTGATGCCTTCTTGTGCTTCTGCCCCTAGTTTTTCCCAGCATCAAGAACTTTTCCAATGAATCAGCTGAACATCAGGTGATCAAAATACTGGAGCTTCAGCTTCAGCATTAGTCCTTCCAATGAGTATTCAGGGTTGATTTCCCTTAAGATTGTCTGGTTTGACCTCCTTGCTGTCCAGAGGACTCTGAGGAGTCTTCTCCAGCACCACAGTTTGGAGGCATGGATTCTGGCACTCTGACTTTACTGGTTTCAAAACAGTCCATTACATCTAGTGACTGAAAAAATTACCTGGCTAATTCTAGGGAAAAGGCATGGTATTTTCTTGGGGTGATTTTTAAGGAAAAATAGCAAAGAGTAATGTGTGCTAGTGGGTTATTGCTAACCACAAGAACCTTGAACTGGAGTTGGTCCCTCAGTAGGAATTTTCTGTCTCTCTCTGTTTCCCCTGTCCTTCAGTATATACACATGCCATGTCTGCCCCATAACCATTTACTGATCTTCAAAGCTCAAAGTTCCAGGAGACTTTCACAGTGAATGTTAGAGACAGGTAGGAAACTGAACTTCAGGGGTTGTCTGGAAAGGTTTCCCTCTTGTTCACCTGCTCTCACTTCAGGAAGTTGAACTTCACAGGCTGCAGTTACGGATCCCTTTCTGTTTCTTGTACTGGGTTGAGATAATGGCAGGCACTATCAAGAGAACACAGAGGCATTTGTATTACCTTCATCTTTATATTACCCGCATATGGTAGTGTAACATCTGAATAACAGTAGTTAAATTTGAGCTTATTTTTCTGGAATACAAATTAGACCTTAAAGTTTGAAGGAAAACAGCATATAAATGCATGTTTTCCCAAAGCAATGGAAATAACATTAAGTTGCCATCTATTATTTGTACATATTTTCATTGAAGATTCTGTACAATTTTGCATTTTAGTCACACAATCTCCTGAAAAAAACCCATACTGTAGCAAAACAATGTGCTTGTAAAAATGCCATAGAGAAATTATTTTACACTTGAATCTGACAAATCATACATAGCCACCACCCTTAGCCCTTTGCTGGTTTCTTCAAATTTAGAACAAGATGATGACCAGTAGTATTTATAATTAGTATGAAAGAACTTATGGAATGAAAAATTATAATTATATGCTTAATAATCTTAATGTATTCTTTTAAGCTTAATGTATTCTTTATTAATAGTTACATATGTTGCTTTGTTTTTAATGCAATGATATGATTTTCCAGGATGAGATGCTCTTATCCTACTAAATCAATGATTGTGATCTTTATAGCAGAATTAATTAAAACTACCTTTATTGCTTGTATAGCTAAAAAAAAAAAAAAACGAAAAACTAAATTGTTCAGTGGAGGATAATCTTGGGAAACTGATACAAAGTTGTTTTTCTTTTTTTTAGAAATTCAGTCAAGTTCTTCCATTGTGTTCTACTTCCTCTCCTTGTTTCTCTTTCCTCTTTCTTCACCTCTTCTCCTTTCCCAATTCTCCCTTCCCCTCTCTTCTCTCTCTTGGACTCCATTTCCATCTTCCTCTCTTCTTTTTTCCTACTCTTTTTCCTTCTTGCAGTACTTTTTCTTCATAGAGCTATTTCATCTTGAAACTTTGATGTTACTAATGAACTTTTGAGACATCTCTTTGAAAATCATTAGAAAAGTTCAACCGTAATCTATGTACATTTTTCATTAAGAGCAGGAAAGTGCAAGTCACTCAGTCATGTCCAACTCTTTGCAACCCCATGGACTATACATGAAATTCTCCAGGCAAGAATACTGGAGTGGGCAGCCTTTCCCTTTTCCAGGAGATCTTCCCAACCCAGGGATTGAATCCAGGTCTCCCGCATTGCAGATGGATTCTCTACCAGCTGAGCCACAAGCAAAGCCCATTAAGAGTATATTACAGTATTACATTGTCATTATAAATTTTCAACTGAAAATGATTTGTTTATTGTCAGGCTAGTAAATACTTATCTCATTGTGAGTTTCAATTAGTTATATGTGTTTTATAATTTGGAACATTATGTATGTATGCAAAATGTAAAAAATCAGTGAGTAAAGTATGTTATGGGTTGTCATACCAGGATTTTGTTTCTATTGTAAAGATGTAAGTGCTTGACAGATTCTGATTTCATTGAAAATGAGTTTCAGTACAGCTGGAGTATTGTATATGTGTATGACTGTTATTTTACTTGTAAACAATGCATTACAAAAATTACATGGGTTTAAGACCTTTATTATTTATTTATATGATTTAGCTCAGTTTGCTATGAAGTTCTCTTTAATATTTAAAATAAGTGCTTGGGGCAGTCCTTAAATGGGGAGGAATAGGACAAGGAGACCACTTTCTCCTTCACAAATTCATCGAAAGAACATTTGAACGCTGAGCAAATTCCACAAAACAATTTCTGAATGCTGGCAGAGGACATCAGGCACTCAGAAAAACAACCCATTATCTTCAAAAGGAGGTAGGACAAAATATAAAAGATAAAAAAAGAGACAAAAGAGTTAGGGACAGAGATCCATCCCAGGAAAGGAGTCTTAAAAGAGGAGAAGTTTCCAAACACCAGGAAACCCTCTCACCGGCAGGTCTGTGGGCAGTTTTGGAATCTTGGAGGGCAACATAACCAGGAGAAAAAATAAATAAATAAATAAAACCCACAGATTACCCACCTAACGGCAACTCCCAGCAGAGAAATACCCCAGACACTCGCATCTGCCACGAGCAAGCAGGGGCTGAACGGGGAGGCTCAGGCTAAATTGCTTAGGATAAGGACCGGGACTGAATGCCCTGAGGGCAATCTGAGGTAGCTAATGTGAGACAGCAA
This sequence comes from Bison bison bison, assembly GCF_000754665.1. NCBI lineage: Eukaryota > Metazoa > Chordata > Mammalia > Artiodactyla > Bovidae > Bison > Bison bison. Next base: position 15,019 of record NW_011488464.1, read on the forward strand.
CCTAAACTGTGGGATAGCCAGAGAGAGAGAGAGGGAGAGAGAACTATCCCACGAAAAGCCCTAACCTAAGGCACTGCCGGGTCTGCTCCCAGAACAAAGGACTGAGCGAATACCAAAGGAGAGCTAGCAGGCTGCGGACTGGCCCATCCCTCGCTGGGGGCAGGCAGGTGCCAGCCAGAGCTGGAAAGGGGCAAACTCAGCCCCAGAGATGGCATCCCCTACCAAACTGCGAACAGGCTTCCAGTTTCTAACCAAAACTTCCTGGGATTCTGGACGGTTGACATCCACCTGAGAAGGTGCGCCAGTTGTATACCCAGAAAACCGAGCGGCAGGGACGGGGGAGGAGATAAGTCACAGCAACCGCGCTAGCCAAGCACCTGGTCACCTGAGCTACTCAGACCTGGGAAGGGCACAAAACGCAGGCCAAACCGAGTCTGCACCTTTGTGGAATACCTGAGAACCTGAACCTGAGTGGCTTAGACCTGGGAAATCCACACAACCCAGGGCCCACTGCCTGCAGAGCAACCTGGAGCCTGAGCAGTTTAGACTGGAAAAGAACACATGCCATGAGTGGGGACAAACCCAGTGCGGCTGAGACACTGCGAGCATGCCCCACACATGACCGTGATATTTGTTTGCAGTGTTCCTCCCTCCCCATAGCACAACTGAAGAAATGAGAGCCTAAACAAGAGACCACCTTCACTCCTTTATGTCAGGGTGGAAATTAGACACTGAAGAGACCTACAAACAGAAGAAGCCAAATAAACAGAGGGAAACACGTTGGAAGTGACAAGTGCAACAGATTAAAATCCCTGTAGTTAACAATGACTGCACTGGAAGGGGCCTATAGATCTTGAGAAGTAGAAGCTCGAATAAGGAACTATTTGAAGCTGAACTGACCCCACACTGCCCACAACAGCTCCAGAGAAATTCCTAGTTATATTTTTACTATTATCATTATTAAAAAAAAATAATAATAAGTCCTCTATTACTCCTTTATTTTCATTTTTATAACCTATTATTACCTTGCAAAAAAAAGAGACCTTATTTTTAAAGCAAACTTCATATATATTTCTTATACTTTTTGTGATTTGTTTTTTTTTTTTTAATATTGTATTTTTGAGAGTCTAACTTCTACTCTATATTTTTAATCTTTGCTTTTTGGTATTTGTTATCAATTTTGTACATTTAAGAATCCAATCTTCAGTATCCATTTTTACTTAGAAGTGTGATTACTGGCTTGATTACTCTCTCCCCCTTTTGACTCTCCTTTTTTTCCCCTTGGTCACCTCTATTTCCTCCCTCCCTCTTCTCTTCTCTTCTCTACCCAAATCTATGAATCTCTCTGTGTGTTCCAGGCTGTGGAAAACACTTAGGGAACAGAGTACTGCCTAGATCTCTCTCTCTCCTTTTGATTCCCCCTTTTCTACTCCTGCCCATCTCTATCTCCTCCCTCCCTCTTCTCTTCTCTATATAACTCCACGAACCTCTCTGAGGGTTCCAGACTGTGGAGAGCACATAGGGAATTATCTACTGGCTAGATTGCCCTCTCCCTTTTTGATTCCCCCTGGTCACCTCTATTTCCCTCCTCCCTTTTCTCTTCTCCATGTAACTCTGTGAACCTCTCTGGGTGTCCCTCACTGTGGAGAATCTTTTCACCATTAACCTGGAAGTTTTATCATTGGTGCTGTATGGATGGAGAAATCTTGAGGCTACTGTAAGAATAAGACTTAAAACCAGAGGCAGAAGGTTTAAGCCCAAAACGTGAGGACACCAGAGAACTCCTGACTCCAGGGAACATTAATTGATAAGAGATCATCCAAAAGCCTCCATACCTACACTGAAACCAAGCACCACCCAAGAGCCAACAAGTTCCAGAGCAAGACATACTACACAAACTCTCCAGCAACATAGGAGCATAGCCCCAAGCTTCAATATACAGGCTGCCCAAAGTCACATGAAACCCATATACATCTTGAAACTCACTACTGGACACTTCATTGCACTCCAGAGAGAAGAAATCCAGCTCTACCCGCCAGAACACCAATGCAAGCTTCCCTAACCAGGAAACCTTGACAAGCCACTTGTCCAACCCCACCCATAGGGAGCAACCTCCACAAGAAAAGAGGAACCACAAACTGCCAGAATACAGAAAGGCCACCTCAAACACAGCAATCTAAATAAGATGAAAAGGCAGAGAAATACTCAGCAGGTAAAGGAACATGATAAATGTCCACCAAATCAAACAAAAGGGGAGGAGATAGGGAATCTACCTGAAAAAGAATTCAGAATAATGATCATAAAAATGATCCAAAATCTTGAAAACAAAATGGAGTTACAGATAAATAACCTGGAGACAAGGATTGAGAAGTTGCAAGAAAGGTTTAACAAGGACCTATACAAAATAAAAAAGAGTCAATCAATAATGAATAATGCAATAAATGAGATCAGAAACACTCCAGAGGGAGCCAACAGTAGGATAATGGAGGCAGAAGATAGGATAGTGAGGTAGAAGATAGAATGGTAGAAATAAATGAAGCAGAGAGGAAAAAAGAATTAAAAGAAAAGAGGACAACCTCAGGGACCTCTGGGACAATGTCAAATGCCCCAACATTCGATTTATAGGAGTCCCAGAAGAAGACAAAAAGAAAGGCCATGAGAAAATACTCGAGGAGATAATAGTTGAAAACTTCCCTCACCCAAGTCCAAGAAACCCAGAGAGTCCCAAACAGGATAAACCCAAGGCGAAACACCCCAAGACACATATTAATCAAATTAACAAAGATCAAACACAAAGAACAAATATTAAAAGCAGCAAGGGAAAAGCAACAAATAACACGCAAGGGGATTCCCATAAGGATAACAGCTGATCTTTCAATAGAAACTCTTCAGGCCAAAAGGGAATGGCAGGACATACTTAAAGTGATCAAAGAGAAAAACCTACAACCCAGATTACTGTACCCAGCAAGGATCTCATTCAAATATGAAGGAGAAATAAAAAGCTTTACAGACAAGCAAAAGTTGAGAGAATTCAGCACCACCAAACCAGCTCTTCAACAAATGCTAAAGGATCTTCTCTAGACAGGAAACACAGAAAGGGTGTATAAACTCGAATTCAAAACAACAAAGTAAATGGCAATGGGATCATACTTATTAATAATTACCTTAAATGTAAATGGGTTGAATGCCCCATCCAAAAGACAAAGACTGGCTGAATGGATTAAAAAATGACTCTTATATATGCTGTCTACAAGAGACCCACCTCGAAACAAGGGACACATACAGACTGAAAGTGAAGGGCTGGAAAAAGTTATTTCACACAAATGGAGACCCCCCCCAAAAAAAAAAGCAGGAGTAGAAATACTCATATCAGATAAAATAGACTTTAAAACAAAGGCTCTGAAAGAAGACAAAGAAGGACATTACATAATGATCAAAGGATCATTCCAAAAAGAAGATATAAGAATTATAAACATATATGCACCCAATATAGGAGCACTGCAGTATGTAAGGCAAATGCTAACAAGTATGAAAGGGGAAATTAACAATAACACAATAATTAGTGGGAGACTTTAATACCCCACTCACACCTATGGATAGATCAACTAAATAGAAAATTAACAAGAAATACAAACTTTAAATGACACACTGGACCAGTTAGACATAACTGATATCTATAGGACATCTCACCCCAAAACAATGAATTTCACCTTTTTCTTAAGTACACATGGTACCGTCTCCAGGATAGATCATGTCCTGGGCCATAAATTGAGCCTTGGTAAATTAAAAAAAAAAAAAAAAAATTGAAATCATTCCATGCATCTTTTCTGACCACAATGCAGTAAGATTAGATGCCAATTATAGGAGAAAAACTATTAAAAATGCCAACATATGGAGGCTAAACAACACACTTCTGCATAACCAACAAATCACAGAAGAAATTAAAAAAAGAAATCAAAATATGCATCAGATCAGATCAGTCGCTCAGTCATGTCCGACTCTTTGCGATCCCATGAATCGCAGCACACCAGGCCTCCATGTCCCTCACCAACTCCCGGAGTTCACTCAGACTCACGTCCATCAAGTCAGTGATGTCATCCTGCCATCTCATCCTCTGTCATCCCCTTCTACTCCTGCCCCCAATCTCTCCCAGCATCAGAGTCTTTTCCAATGAGTCAACTCTTCGCATGAGGTGGCCAAAGTACTGGAGTTTCAGCTTTAGCATCATTCCTTTCAAAGACATCCCAGGGCTGATCTTCAGAATGGACTGGTTGGATCTCCTTGCAGTCCAAGGGACTCTCAAGAGTCTTCTCCAACACCACAGTTCAAAAGCATAAATTCTTCAGTGCTCAGCCTTCTTCACAGTCCAACTCTCACATCCATACATGACCACTGGAAAAACCATAGCCTTGACAAGATGAACCTTTGT